>NW_012115255.1:108233-108732 GCF_000951035.1 Colobus angolensis palliatus | reverse complement strand
GGGAGGCTGAGGCAGGAGAATGGCGGGAACCCGGGAGGCGGAGCTTGCAGGGAGCTGAAATCGCACCACTGCACTCCAGCCCGGGCGAAAGAGCGAGACTCCGTCTCAAAAAAAAAAAAGCCCCAAAGTCAAGAGTTAATCAGCTAGGGCCTGTTGCAGTCTGGCCAAATGCAATAAACGTAAGAGGCTGGCACAGTTCTTTACTTCTTCCCTAATTCCATTCACCCTCCCTCAGCTACCAAATTATGGTTTCTGATCCTGCAAGAGACAAATTTGCAAAGGCTAGTTGAGTTACTATCTGACTGATACAGTTGTAAGATAATTGCCAGCAATCTTTATACGGCATTGAAAGGTGACAACGTGCTAGCAGCCCTTGCTCACCCTGGGCGCCTCCTCAGTCTCCATGTGCGTTCTGGCCGCGCTCTAGGAGCCCTTCGCCGCCGCTGCGCTGTGGGGGCCCCTCTCTGGGCCTGGCGAGGCCGCAGCCCCGCTCCCTCTG
>NW_012115255.1:92245-100538 GCF_000951035.1 Colobus angolensis palliatus | reverse complement strand
ATTTATTTTAAAACCAACTCCGTCAGGAATACTTCTCTGCCCATAGCTGTCGTCACCTGTAATTACTTTAACCTAAATGAACGCACTCCTTCCTGGCCTTTATGTTCTAATAGCTCCCAAGGGATCTAGAGATTTAGTTTGAATTATACTGTTCTGAGGCCTCTTCATACGTTTAGCAGGCAGTTTCACACGGGATCTAAAATGGATCCTGCCTCCCCACAATGGCTCACTGTCTTGTGCCTTTGACTAACATCTGGGCCTCTGTAAACACTCAAGCATTCTTGGCCAAAACAAATTCGGAGAGTGCAGGCCAGGCTCAACACAGTAACAATTCTCCCTTTCTCAGACAAAGCAGCTCACCAGCCCTTCTCTCAGGCTTGGTTTCCTGGATGAGTCAAGCACCTGCTTCCAGAAACGCAGAACATTCACGTTAAGCTCTCAGAAGTAGAATCTGTTTAAGAAGGAAGTGTCCTCCCACCCTCCCTGTTTGGCAAGTTAGTAATTTTTTTTAATGAAATGCATTCTCACATTCATAACAGATTAGCCACCCATTATATTGTCATGCTGATGGAAGATGGAGATAGTTCAGAAAAAAATCACTTTTATATATAACTTAAATTTCTGTTGTGAAAGGGGAGGAAAGATTATATTCCTGACTAAAATAAGGATTCATGCGTAACAGAGTGAGGTCAGAAAGGTATTTGCATAGAAATAAAATATTTGTTTCGAAGGTACCAACTCTCCAAATCTTCATGTCCACTGCGCAGTATTGTTTTTTCAATCCAGCGATCAAGTCTGTATTCCAACATATTTTATTAAAACATGGCACATTAAAATTAAGAAATATGCTCATAACTAAATGGATGTGGTTTTCAAAGTGACTGTAGAATTTTGTATTTTAACAAGCAATGTATGAGGGTTATAGTTTCTCCACATCTTTTACTTCTTATGGTCTGCCTCTTTATTGTCCATTTTAAAATGTTATAACCATTTAAATTCTGATTGTAACTGAATTATAACTCTCTACTCTTAGATTTAAACATTGTATATGCACTTAATCTGAAGCATGATTACTTCATCTTAATTGATTCCACTGATGTACATAAAATTATGATTTACCAACAACCAAATATTTTAGTATAAAAGATAAATGGTACTATCAAGAGATAATGGATATCCTTCAACAATTTTAGCTTACAAATTAAAAATGCTTCCCAAGAGCTAAGGAACAATTTTTATTCACATCTGGTAGAGTCACCAACCATAGAATCATTACTTTCAACTTTATGACTGACATTTCTCAAGCTGTTCTAAATCGTGGTTGTTCTTTTTTCAAATATGCGTGCTACAAGTTTGCTAATTTGCAATAGGTGTCATCATGGCAATAGACTGACAAAGTATCTCACACCGTTAACTCAAGAATGGATGGGAAAGCACTGCTGAAAGACTAATGCTTCCATTCTTCGATGAAACTAGCAATGCATCCCTATCAAGAAGAGAATTATCATCTCGCTTCCAGTTTCTTTCTTCCCCTCAAGAACAACTTGAATCTCTTTGGCATCCAAAGTCTCAGAGGCCAATAAAGCCTCTGCTAGATTCTTACACTCTTTTGCCTGAGTGTTCAACATATGTTTTGCTCATTCATATGAGTCCTGAAATAGAAAAGCAGATACATAAAAAGCAGAAAATGTGGGCTGGGCACAGTGACTCATGCTTGTAATCCCAGTATTTTGGGAGGCTAAGGCAGGTGGATCGCTTGACCCTCAGGAGTAGGAGACCAGCCTGGGCAACATGGTGAAACCCCATCTCTACAAAAAATACAAAAACAAATTAGCCAGGCATGGTATCACACTCCTGTAGTCCCAGCTACTCAGGAGGCTGAGGCAGGAGGATGACTCAAACCTGGAAGGCAGAGGTTGCAGTAAGCTGAGATTGTGCCACTGCACTCCAGTCCAAGTGACAGAGTGCAGACCTTGTCTCAAAAAAGGAAGGGAGGGAGGAAGGAAGGGAGGGAGGGAAAGAAAAGAAAGAAAAGAAGGGAGGGGAAAGAGAAAGAAATGTAGGGGGGAAAAATCAAACTCAATGGGGAAAGCAATAAAAAATTTATCCTTAAAGATGTGAAATCTGTATATTTAAATGTATAAAAGCTTGGTTCTGTAGTGTAAATAATTTGTGCATCATAACATAAATAGTAAGGAAAAGAGCATATGCATTCTGGAAAGGCAGAGACCTCTTCTGAAAGTCTCTAAACCTTTCCATTATACAAACTTCCATATCCTTAACTAGTCTAAAGCATTCCTTGGACCTCCTCAAATTAAAACGTGGCTCTCTCCTGCCAAGGCTACCTTTCCTAAGTACTCTCAAGTGTTATTTCTTCACTTGAGGGTGAAGCAGTCAGCTCTTTGTACTCGTCACTATTTCCAGACCGTTACTAACCCATTCTCTTGTAGAAAGCAGTCTTCCTGTGAAGAGACCAAACCATTCAACCAAAGTTCTATGCAATCCCCTTTGTTGTGCTATCTAAAAAATACCCTCATTACATTCTTCATTCACTAGGGACTCTGGCACTTAGCTCAGTATTCCTCTTCATTCCAAGACCTCCCTGAAAGGGTAACTTCAGCATCCAGATGGACCACAGAGCCAACCTCTCCACTGAGCCACAGACCCACATAACCATTTCTACCTTGAAGTCTTTAACCAAGATGGCTACAATTCAACATGTGTAAAACTAAACTCGTGAAGCTGGGTACAGGGGCACACACCTGTAGTCCCAGCTACTCAGGAGGCTGAGGTGGGAGGATGGGATCCTTTCAGCCTAGGAATTCAAGTCCAGGGTGGAAAGCATATCAAGACCCTATCTCCAAAAAAACAAAAAAACTACCCACTTCCAGCATAGCAAGACCCTATCTCCAAAAAACAAAAAAACTACCCACTTCCAGCCCAGTTTAGTCTCCAGTTTCTGCAGTGAAAGGCACAAACAGTTGCATGAGGCAGAAATCTGGAAAACAGCTTTAATTGTTCTTTGACCCCTCACATCCAAACATTGCAAAGACACACTAATTGTACTACATCAGTCTCTCTTGAACTCACCCACATTTCTTCATTTTTACTTTCACCAACCTAACCTAACCGTTACTGCTCTGCGAGGCCAGCCTTCAGGGCTTCCCATTCCTGAATCAACTGCATGACCTCCTTGTTGGGGGTCTCAGGCAGGGCAGGAAGAAGGGTTCCCTCCCCTTTCATTTATTTTTTATTTTATTTTGTTTTTGTTTTTGAGAGGGAGCTTCGCTCTGTCGCCCAGGCTGGAGTGCAGTGGCCGGATCTCAGCTCACTGCAAGCTCCGCCTCCCGGGTTCCCGCCATTCTCCTGCCTCAGCCTCCCGAGTAGCCGGGACTACAGGCGCCCGCCACCTCGCCCGGCTAATTTTTATGTATGTTTAGTAGAGACGGGGTTTCACCGTGTTTGCCAAGATGGTCTCGATCTCCTGACCTCGTGATCCGCCTGCTTCGGCCTCCCAAAGTGCTGGGATTCCAGGCTGAGCTGCCGCGCCCGGCCTTCATTTTTCGGGAAGCACCGGCCAGCGGCCTCCGCGGGTGTGAGCCCTTGTCCTGCACGGGGTTCGAGAGACACGCTGCGACAGCATCAAGGCAGACAACACCAGAGCAGTCCACGAATACTATCAAGGACTCGAGGGATGCCCTGGATCCGGGAAGAGGCTGCAGGCGCCCCAACCCCGTGAGCGACCAGGCCCCGGGCGGTGCGCACTGTGCGGTGGAATGGGCCGCAGAGAGTCACTGTGTTGCCAGCCATGTGTCCGCGTCCCCTGATGAGCCACTCAGCCGGCTCCATGGCACCTGGAGGAGAACCACAGCCCCTCACTCCTTGCCCGCCTCTGTGCAGTGTTTTGACAACCAGAAGTAGCCAGTTTGAGCTGCCCGAAGCACTTGATACCTTGGTTTAGGAGAAACTCGGGATGACTCAAAGTTTCACAATTTGGGAATGAGATTCCCCAGACACCCTGTAGACAGCAAAAAAATAGCTGCGTCCCGGAGTGGTGCTGCCACGGGGTGGGGCCAGTCTGTAAGCAAGAGCGGCCTAGTGGCTGTCATTGTAGCCCACCAAACCACTCTGCTTGCTGGGCCCACTGCTTCAATAGGTTTTATTATTATTTAGGTAACATTATGCAGATTAGGAAATGACTGATACTGAACAGATAGGATGTGAGTGACCCTGAAACATTTTACCCACAGTTCCCGAGACAGCAAGTGTTATGGGGTGGGGAGGGAGTTGATTAGGGCAGGTGTGCAGAACTTAGAGTGAGAGAGTCCAGTGGTTGCAAGTATGAACTTAACTGGGTGCCCAAGAAGGGAAACCGGCCTCTAGCCAGGGCCTCAAAAGTGGGTCAAGGCAGCATTTTTAAAACTTTGTTATAGGAATCCACTGGTTTTGCAGTTTGTCCCTCCAAGTGCTCTGTCTTCGGTTGAACAGTGTCAAAAAGAAAAAAAAAAAATCGTGTCTACCCACAACCTCAGAATGTGCTTTTATTTGGGAATAGAATCTTGCAGATGTGATTAAGATGATTTGTACTGGATTACAGTAGGTTCTTGTTTCTGTTTTGTTGTTGTTGTTGTTGTTTCACTCTTGTTGCCCAGGCTGGAGTGCAATGTCACTATCTCGGCTCACAGCAACCTCTGCCTCCCGGGTTCAAGTGATTCTTCTGCCTCAGCCTCCGGAGTAGCTGGGATTACAGGCATGCACCAGCACGCCCAGCTAATTTTGTATTTTCAGTAGAGACGGGGTTTCTCCATATTGGTCAGGCTGGTCTCCAACTCTTGACCTCAGGTGATCCACCTGACTCGGCCTCCCAAATTGCTGAGATTACAGGCGTGAGCCACTGCGCCCAGCTTAGAGTAGGTTCTGTATCTAGTGACCGCTGTTCTTGCAGGAGGAGGAGAGGACACATGGATACACATGGAGAAGCAGGCCACGTGAAGGATGGGGCCAGAGATCAGAGCGCTGTAGCTACAACTCAAGGAACGCCAAGGACTTTCAGAACCACCAGAAGTTCGGACAAGCAGAGAAGGGTTCTTCCCTAGAGCCTTCAGAGGACACATGGGTCTGCCAGCACCTGGATTCCAGACTTCTGACTTTCAGAACTGTGAGGGGATAAATTACGAAGTTTGTGTTAAATTACTGTGGCAGCCTAGGAAACTAATACAGACATTGGTGCCAGGAAGTAGGATGTTTCTGTAACTAATACTTAAAATGTGGAAGGAGCTTTGGAATCAGGGAGAGGCTGGAAGAAGTGTGAGGCACGTGATAGAAAAAGCCTAGAATCCATTGAGGAAACGGTTGAGATGTGAACAGTAATTCCAATGAAAACTCAGAAGGAAGTGAGAAGACCTGTAGAGAAGCTTCTCTTCTCTTAGCAGGGGTCCCCAACCCCCAGGCCAAGGACTGGTGCAGGTCCCTGGCCTGTTAGGAACCAGGCCACCCAGCAGGAGGTGAGCGGCCAGCGATCCAGCATTACCACCTGAGCTCCGCCTCCTGTCAAACCAGCAAGGCGTTAGATTCTCATAGGAGCACGAACCCTGTTGGGAAGTGTGCATGCCAGGGATTGAAGCTGTGCAGTCCTTATGAGAATCTAACTAATGCCTGATGATCTAAGGTGGAACAGTTTCATCCTGAAACCAGCCTGTCATCCCCCCAACCCCCCAGCCCCTGTCCCTGGTGCCAAATAGGTTGGGGACTGATGCTCTTAGAGAATACATATATTGTCATGAACAGAATATTGGTAGAAACATAATGTTGAAGGTGCTTCTGGTGAGGTCTTAGAAAGAAATGAGGAACATGTTCTTTGACGTTTGAGTAAAAGAGGTCTTTGTTATCAAGTGGTAGAGAACTTGACTAAATTGTGTTCTGTTATATGGAAAGTAGACATGATAAATAATAAGCTTGGATATTTAGTTGAGATTTCTAAGGGCAGTGTCGAAGGTACACCTGCTTGTTGCTAACAGGAACTGTGAGAGGAAAAAGGTACACTGAGTAAAGAACCGTCAAGCAGAAAGGAGCTGGCACTTAATGATTTACGGGCTCTCAGGATGTCCAGATTACAAAGACTACAAAAATTAGGAAACTCACCGTTAGAAAGTGTACTCTGGAAAGAGGACCAGGGGTGTGGCTGGATAACATTTTGCTAAAGAGATTGGACATGTGACTCACGGAACCACTTCACTATCTCAGCAGAAGCCAGAAATAGAGATGGGGTTACCAAGGAAAGATCTGTGGAAGGTCCATTTCTCTGTTGGCTGAAACCCCATGAATTATGCAGGAGACAAAGGTTTTGAGACTCTGATAGCAGTAGAAACATGGCAGCCTTGACTCTAAGCGATAGAGATGGAATGGAATCAAGGAAGGCCATGGGGCTTCCAAAATTCCACAGGCAGGCAAGTGACTGATGGAGGCATTCTGCTGCAGAAACATTTTATCTCCCATCTTGTAATTTTCTGTTGAAAGCCAAACATGCATGAGGTGAGAGGAACTGAGGTAAATAGGCTTTTACTATGAAGTGTTATATTTATCTGCCTAAGGAGCAAGGCTGTGTTTCTTGTTTGCTGTAGTTGTAAATGTCAGAGGCTAAAATTTCCTCTAGTGTCCTTGTTTTTGCATCCCCTGTTGCCTTTGGGTTTCCCTAGAGTCTTACATAAATTCTGGGCCTTGCAGTTCTTTCAGCTGTAATCCCCTGTTAATACATCGGAGCCCTAAGTGATGTGGCAGTGAGATGTGGGGACAGTGGGGAGTGGTCTATAAACCCATGATCAGGGCCCAACCTTGTTGTGAACCAGTGGTCCCTAGGCTGTGCCCCTCACAAGTGCTTCTCAGCTTTTTTTATTTGAGATTGGAAGACTAGAGAGGACTGGAGGTGGATATTTTCCTTCCCTTGGGTTGGGTGGGCTCTGGTAGTTGCTCTGACTTTAAGCCTTTGTTAAGGAGAACAGGACATTCTCTGTGCATTTCAAAGTGGTTACACTTCCCTCCCCTTGCCAGAAGCTCCAGCAGATTTTTCTCTGATTTTCACCCAAGAACCTAATAGAATTCCTGGAGATAAAACCCATGAGAGTGTGGGGGCCCCTCAAGGCTAGGTCCCCAGCATTTTCCTCTCTCATGCTTACATGCCCAGGCTCCGGCAGTTAGTCAGCTTCCCTTTAAGCTTCCCTACAAGTTGCTGGCTGCAGCAGCAGCTTCTGCGCCTGGCAAGCTGTGGCTTTGTATTTGCCTTTCCTTCTCATTTTCAGGGGAGTGGTTTGCCATGTGACCTCAGTTTTCTGAGGGATCTGAGAATTGTTGATTTTCCAGTTCATTCGGCTTTTTTCTTGTAAGAATGGAAGTGATGATTTTGAAGCTTTTTATGTGCCAGAACAATAATTTTCATTGGTATGCTTACTAGTGATAATTATAAAAATAATTGTAAAAAACAAAGGCAGGAATGAACGAATGAGTGTGGCAGTAATTCCTGAAGACATGACCTCAGCCTTACATATAATCTCCCTGAATTAATTGAGCAAGCAAGCAAGCCAAACAACAGTGTCTTTTTTAGGTAAGAGGTCTGACTCTGTGGCCCAGGCAGGAGGGTACTGGCGCGACCTCGGCTCACTGCAGCCTCAACCTCCTGGGCTCAGGCAAACCTCCAGCCTCAGCCTCCTTAGCAGGTGGGACTGAAGGTGCCCACTCGCCTAGCTGGGTTCTCCTTTAAAAGGGATGTGTGTCTTTGATGGCAGGAAGGCATCATTGAAGCTTGAAGTTGGTTTTCTGCTGAGGGAGTGGAGTCAAGCCTGGACTGTCCGAGTGAGAAAACAGGAACCCTGACTACTGGACCAAACAAAGCAGCAGCAAGAGAGAAAAGTAAATTTTTCCAGAGTGCTCTGCTCCCAGCAGACTGCCCAGGACTTCCTCTCCCCGCCTTGTGGAGGCTGCTCATGGACCCGAGGTGGCCCCTGCCAACCTGAGCCAGTGCACTGGAGCGCGATGGGGGCCGGTGGGGACCTGTCTTCTGCTGGGGGTTCCATAGCAACACATTTTGAGTATTTTCAATGTTATCGGGCATTTCACTAATTCCAATATTCACACCTGTGATGCACATGGCATCTAATATACTCAGTAAGCTATTGATGGTCAAAACAACTAGCTAATGCCGTGATGAAAATGGTCACTGGCAGGCCGGGCACGGTGGCTCAAGCCTGTAATCCCAGCACTTTGGGAGGCCGAGACGGGCGGATCACGAGGTCAGGAGATC
>NW_012115255.1:87770-91260 GCF_000951035.1 Colobus angolensis palliatus | reverse complement strand
GTGCTCCATGGGGTCGCACCTCCTCCTTGAAGAATTTGTGGCCCCAGCAAAATTGACTTATTTTTTTCCTTACTTAGGCTTCAGAATCTCACTAACCGGCACCTTGTGGATAGGATCTTGTTGTGAAAGGAAACCTTTGGTGAGGGCTGGGGGCAGATAGCATTTTTCCTGCAGTCACGGGGGTTCCCTTTGAGTTCCTCCCTTAGTCTTTTCCCTGACAACTCAAGGTCAACAGGCCAATAAACCACCCCTCAACCAATGGCAAATCTGCCCTACAGGGATTATGTTAAAGTTCAAGAAATAAAACAATGTAGTACGGGTGTGTTGACAGTAATGTCCACTGAACAGAATGAAAACCCCCAAATTACATTCGGTTTACACTGGAGTTAGCAAAACAAAAGGGCAGCATTAACCAACATACAGCACGTGGGCGGACAGTGGAAAAGCTGGACATGACTCACTGGACGTTTCAACCGAAACCACAGAGGTTCTTGAAAATGCTGGAGAATTCCCTGATTGCCTTATCAGTTACAAGCCCAAATTCAGAATCATGTGACAGCTGGATACATTCAACTGTATGTACAAATAATGATCCAAAAACACAAAAGTTGGGTAGTGGTTACCATAGCTTTTACTGTAGTTATTCATTAAGCTATTCAACTGTTCAGTGCGGTTTGATGTAATATGTTTTATTTTATAATAAAAAGTCAAAAACATCATAACCAAAAAGATAAACTGGAAAATAAGACTTACATCTCATGCATATGAACAAAGGACCAGTTACCTCTAAACATAAACAACTCCTAGAAATTATTGCAAGGATCAACAACCCAGTAGAAAAATGAAGTTCCCAAAACAGAAAACACAAGTGGCCCTTCCAAACAATGAAGAGAGGCTCAGCCTCTTACGGTAAGATAAAGAGATAGGATTTTAAAAACTTAGGCCTCTTCCTAGAGTTCCCTTAAAAATCTAGGCCGGATCATTTTTACTTCCTGGCTTAGACCCTGCCAAGGGCTGCCCAGCTACTCAGGTGTTTGTATCCTTGTGGACTCAAGTCATCTTGTCCTGATCTTTTGGCCCAGTACGGTTTTCTCCTCCAGCAAAGAAAATTTGGAGGATGTAGTAAGCATGAAGCACTACTTCCTGTCCCCCACCACCTCCCTGCGCACAGTGTTCCGTCATCCAGCCACGAAACCACAGCTGAGTGATCCAAGAGGCAGTTCCAGTTGTTGACTAACGTGTACCTGCCCACGTGAGTGTGTCCTATGGGAACTCAGGCCTCGGAATGGTTTCAAAATAGTGGCTTTCAAAATTGGTTTGCCTCTTCAAACTTCACACCTAAGGAAACATGCAGAGCAGGGACAGAGTGGGCATTCGCTGGCGTGAGGTAGGGGCAACAGCTATTTGTGAAGGAAGAAGGCCTGAGGTCAAATAGCGGTGTCAGAGAACAGCTGAGCTCACTGCCCTGCCTCTGTGCATGCATGTCAGGCAGCCCCAGGCTCCAGCTGCTTGAGTTTCTCTTGGAGGCCCCGGAGCTGGCTTCGACCCCAGTCAATGCGGTTCTGGAGGCTGGCTATGTCTGCGGCCAGCTGCAGGCCTGGAGGAAAGGAGAGAAGGTTAGGATGGTATCTGTGGTATAACACAGGACCCAGGAGGATCTGGACATCCCCAGAAATTGGAAAGGCTCCAGGCCTCTCTGCCCCCCACACTTGTCCCAAAACATTCCAGGTACGGCCCTGCATTGGCTGCTCCAGAACCTCTGCAGTCTTAACGCCTCCTTCAGGTCTTTGCTAAAATGTCACCTCCTCAGACTTCCTGGACCCATTATATCACCCACCAGGAACTAAAAATTCACAGACAGTAATACCATCTCATGCCCTCATTTCCTTCCTTCCCCCATTACTACAGCCTCTCGCTCCCCTCACCTGCTCTCCCTCCACTTCTTTTCTCTGCCCCAACAGTAGTCCACACTCTGGATCCACCTCTAGGTGGTTTGTGCCGATGTCTCTGCTGGAACAGCTGCTGCCCAGTCCTCCGGGCAGCTCTCAGTCTTCAGCCTCCTGTTCAGCAGCAGGGTTGACCACACACTGCATCGCTTGCTCCAGGAAACACTTTCTCTTCTTGGCCTCCAGGACACCCCCAGGTGTTGCTCCTAAGTTTCCTTCACTGGCTTCTCCCCTCCTCTCCCTCACCTCCCGTCCATACTTCCCAGGCCCTCTGCTGATCTCATCCTATCTCAGCTTTAAACCAGTGTTTGTGTCAAAAACTCTGGAATTTAAACAGTGCTATGCAGTGCACTCCCAAATCTCTCTCCAGCCCAGGCCTTTCCCAAACTCCAGAGGTATGTGCCCAAGTGCCCACTCAGACTGTCCAGCAGGATGTCAGTAGGCACCACACAGACCACACCAACTCCTGCCTTCTGGCATCCCCTCAGCTGCCCACAGAGGGTGAGGGTCACTCCATCCTCCAGGGGTTCTGGGTGGAGTCCGCGGGCTCTCCTGGACTCCTTTCCTTCCCTTACTCCCATATCTTATCTGTCAGCAAATTCTGAGGCTCCTACTCTTAAAACCTGTGCAGGTTCCCACCACTTACCTCCTCCTCCAGTGACGCCATCTGCTTCTTGCACTGGCTGCTCCCTGACGCCCGCTTCCTCCCTCTGCTCTGTGTCCCCGCCCAGCACCCAAGGATTCCTGTGACCCTGTGCAGCCAGTCGAACCATCCCCTGCTCAGAGCCTCTCTGTGCGTCCCACAATCTTCGTCTGACTCCACTCTAGGCCACCAGCCTCGGCACACACCTGATATAATATGGCTTCAGGGCTTTTGTCCTGGCTAGTTCCTCCATCTAGAGCACCATTCCCCAAAATCACCCACAAAGCTTTTCCTTCACCTCCTCAGAGAGACCTCCCCAGCCACCTTTCATAAAATAGCTCCCCTGGCCCACTCCATTATGTGTTTTTCGTAACAATTTTTACATCCTGACTTATTACTTATTTGCACATTGCCTTTCTCTGCTCCTAAACATTACATGAAAAGGTGTTTTTCTCTTTTATTCTCTGCTCTATCCCCAGCAGCTAGCATGAATCCGAATGCTGCCAACAACCAGTAAATGCTTTTGGAAAAAACAATGGGTGTACAACAGAAGTTTGGATGGAGAAAAACCTGCAAAGCCTTTCACAGACTAACCCCAGCCATGGCAGCAGTGCTCAAGTGTTCCCTGTGGATAGAGGGTCTGAGGGCCACACAGCCAAACGACAGGGACCACTCACCATCCCGGAAGCTTGCTTGAGCCTGACGTAGACTGTGAGGAACCAGGATTCCAAACCAGTTCAGGGGGTCCCGGGGGGCCTCAGAGGACTGCGGTTCTGGGGTCTTAGTGGGGCCCTTGCGCCTCCGCAGAGCTGAGGAAAGAAAGGTTGGAGTAGGCTGGGATCTTACTCCCTGGCCTTTATCGTCTTGGTGACAATGTTGAGCTTGATCTGAGCTCACGATT
>NW_012115255.1:85486-86790 GCF_000951035.1 Colobus angolensis palliatus | reverse complement strand
GCCTACCTCCTCCACCCGGGCGTTCAACACCGCTCGCTTCCCCTCCAGCTCCTCCAGGTCCCCAAGCAGCCGCAGGAGCAGCGAGTCCAGCTCCGCTCGCAGGTCAAGCGCCGCCATGGACACACAATCAGATCTGGATCCGCCACCTTCCCTGTCACCCCCCGCGGTTGGCAGGACAGCCAATGGGCACACGAGATCTTCCATCGAGGGGCGTTCCCAGCTGGGGATCCCCACGCCGGCAGCACCTAGGCCCCCGGGTCAGCTCCCCGAAGGGCAAGCGCCCTTAGAGAAGCAGCACGGAAGCAACCGATCAACTGGTTTCTCCAATTAGCCCCCAAGTGGATCAGCCAGCCGACTGTCGGCCGGGGTCATAGGTGGTTCTGAGTCCTTCCGGAAGCTGCCCAACCTTAGAACTCGGGCCACCGCTGTGGCGATGGAGGAAGGCGAAGCTGTGCAGAAACCATTTTGGTTGAGGGAAGAGTGGTTTTTAAGTTAATTTGGAAAGGAGCCGGCAAGCAACCTCCAGATAAGTCGGTGTGCGATTTTTACAGCTGATGAACTGTTTCGAGCTGCTAATTATGATTGTTTTAGCGGCTCATCATCTTGAAACCGTGCATTCTGCACGGCAGTAGGGGGAAGGGAAGGGATGGGGAAGCCGCTGGCGGACATCTTTATTGGCTGCAGTCGGAAGCCACGTGTGACATTCTGTATCCAGTCTATTGGTTGTCCCAAGGAGACCGCCCTGCTGGAACGGCCAATCGCCTTGCCATGCCCCCTCCCCGCCCGCCCTATTCGCCATCTTAACACAGGGCATGCCCGACAGCTGCAGGCACCGGTGAAGCGTCTAAGGGACCATCTTGGTTGAGGGCGGAAGTGAGGATTGTGTCGCGCCAGAGGAACCCACAGATTCTCCCGGACCCACGTGGAAGCGGCGCTGAAGAGGGTAGGAGAATGGTTGAGCTCCTGTTTCGGAGCTCCGGGACGCGTGACGTGTTGGGGATGTGGCCCTGGGGCCTTGGGGCCTCGGGGGCTCCGGGGCTCAGGAGCTAGTAGTGACTGGGTCCGCTGTTCCCTCAGCTGCCCCGCGAGGCCCGCCTGCGCCGCGAGTACCTGTACCGCAAGGCCCGGGAGGAGGCGCAGCGCTCAGCCCAGGAGAGGAAGGAGCGGCTGAGGCACGCGCTCCAAGGTACTGGGGCCGGCCTCGCGGACGTCTGCGCGGTAAACCCCCCCGCACTGACTTGTGTTCGGATAGCCGAGCGTCTTTCCAAATGCTTGCCGGCCGTTTTCCTTGCCCATTGGATTCG
>NW_012115255.1:78812-83794 GCF_000951035.1 Colobus angolensis palliatus | reverse complement strand
GGAGGTTGCAGTGAGCTGAGATCACACCACTGCACTCCAGCCTGGGCAACAGGGTTAGACTCTTTCTCAAAAAAAAAAAGAAATCAATTTTTAGATTTCGACCTGATTATAAAATCAATACAATATGTTTAGATATTTTAGAAAGTCCTCAAGTCGTGAGACTAAAGAAAATGAAGTCCTAGTAACCACTGTTTACGGGCTGGCCTGTAGAAAGTTTTGTCACCTCTATCCCTGCTGTATCCAAGCCCAGAAAGGACTGAGGTATTTTTATTTCAAGCGTGTACAGGCTTGTAAGCTGTGGTGTATTGGGTGAGCCGAGGGCTCCATGCTTGTGACCCACTCATCCCCTCTCTCTTCTCTCTGCAGAAAACCGCCTGATTCCCACTGAGTTACGCCGAGAGGCTCTGGCCTTACAGGGGTCCCTGGAGTTTGATGATGCAGGAGGTGAAGGTAACTATACAAGGTAGCCCTCCGCAACACTGAGCTGGCTGGTCTCCCGTCGCTCCTCAGACACACTGGGCACTGTCCCATCAGAGGAAACTGCTCCTGGAACTGCCTCCTATGCCCTTCTCACTGCACAGATGGCATTGCAGGGCTCTCCCTGAGTGTGCCCTGTCCCACTTACATGGCACACATCGGCCACTGACTCCGCGCCTTGCTTGTTAATTCCCTCCCCCACCGGAGTGCCTGCCGGGGCAAGATGGTGTCCCTCGCACATCATTGGTGCCCATATGTTTAATGCACTGCATTATTCAAGAAACAAGAAAGGAATTCCAAACATAGATATTTGTTTGAGGGAAAGGAGTTTGTCACTGTTGGCCTTAGCAGAGTGTGGACTTCGTTGTGCAATACAGTAGCTGATAGCCCCATGTGATTAATATAGCTTCAGTGAACTACAATTAAAAGATTCTGTTCCTCCGCCACATTTGTGCTCGGCAGCCAGAGTAGTTGGAGGCCGCGCTCTTGCCCATTGTGCATGTGGAGCATTCCTATTCTTGAAGGCTTTGGCAGACAGCACCATCCTGGCGGTCTTGGCTGCCCCCAAGTTAGCATTTCATTCCCAAGACTGTCATGTTCTTGCCCCTCATGCCCCTGACAGGTGTGACCAGCCACGTGGATGATGAATACCGATGGGCAGGAGTCGAGGATCCCAAGGTTATGATCACTACCTCCCGAGACCCCAGTTCCCGCCTCAAGATGTTTGCAAAGGTACTGCTGAGCGGGGAGTGACGGGGAGACGCCCAGGACACACGGCCCCAGTCCTGACTGCACACTGTCATCCACGCCCAGGAGCTGAAGCTGGTGTTCCCAGGCGCCCAGCGAATGAACCGAGGTCGACATGAAGTGGGGGCACTGGTGCGAGCCTGCAAAGCCAACGGCGTCACCGATCTGCTGGTTGTTCATGAGCATCGGGGCACACCTGGTGAGGCCGGAGGGAGAGTCGGGGTGGGAGCCGTCTGAGGGCAGACGGGGTCTCTGACAGCCACCTTTCCCCGCCAGTGGGGCTCATTGTCAGCCACCTGCCCTTTGGCCCTACTGCCTACTTCACGCTGTGCAACGTGGTCATGCGGCATGACATCCCAGACCTGGGCACCGTGTCGGAGGCCAAGCCCCACCTCCTCACACATGGCTTCTCTTCCTGCCTGGGCAAGCGGGTGAGTCTGGGGGCCTTCAGGCTGGGGCTGCGGGCCAGGCCAGGCATTTGCCACTCTCTTTCCCTGTGCTGCAGGTCTCTGACATCCTCCGATACCTATTTCCCATGCCCAAAGATGACAGCCACCAGGTCATCATCCCATGTCTGGGGTCGGGAGGCGAGGCTGGCTGTGCCAGGGCTGATGGCCATCCCTGCCTGCAGTGTACATGACCCGCCTGGGCACGCTGGAGCAGGAGACCACAGCAGGCGTGGAGTGGTGCTGGCGCCCTTACACCAATACCGTATGCAAGAGGGTCTTCCTGAGCGCCGAGTGAGCCCACTCACCGCTCAGTCAGGACGTGGACCTGGAACTCAGGATGGGGCTGTCACAGACAGGCCTGCCGAGCTGGGATGTGGAACTGGGGTGGGTGGAGAGGTCTGAATGAACCATCTGTGTCATGGCCCCGCCTGCCTCTGAGTGGTCAGGCCAGGTCTGCAGGGCAAAGTCCATTGGGGTCCCTTTGGGTGGGGACCTGATGGCTGTGGGACGTGCTTGGGCCTGGAGTCAGTGTGGGGGTTAACAGAGTCAGATATTTGATGCTGACATCCCCTCTAGAGTCAGGGTCCTTTGAGCTCTTCAGCAGGTAGATGTGGGTAGCAGGGCCAGGCTGTGTCATGGGCAGCCCACCAACCTAACTCACTGAGTGGGAGCCGCCAACGCAGAGGCGACAGGCCACACCCGCTGCTCAGCGGCTGATTCCTTGTGTGAGTGGCATCATGTGGTGTTTGTCCTGTGTCTGGCTTATTTCTATTAACATAATGTCCCCCGGGTTCCTCCATGTTATTGCAAATGATAGGTTTTTTTGTAAAAAATAGATATGCCACATTTTCTTACCAATCCATCCACCAACAGACACTTAGACGTTTTCATAGTTTGGCAATTGTGGAAATGCTGCAGTAGTCATGAGAGTATAGCTATCTTTTGAAGATAATGATTCCATCTCCTTTTTATATGTATACCCAGAAGTGGGATTGCTGCATCAAATGCTGGTTATTTTTAATTTTTTAAGGAACCTCCATACTGCTTTCCATAAAGGCCGTACTAATTTCCATTCCCACCAACAGTTCACTAGGGTTCCCTTTTCTCCACATCCTTGCCAACATTTTTTATCTTGTGTTTTTTAATAACAGCCATCTTAATAGGTATGAGGTGATCTCTCATTGCGGTTTTGATTTGCATTTCCCTAACAGTTGGTGATCCTGAGCATTTTTGCATACACTAGGGCGTTTGTTCTTTGTTGTTGACTTGAGTCCCTTATATAATTTGGATACTGCTGTGGCCTGAATGTTTGTGTCCCCCAGAAATTCATATAGTGAAATCTCATCCCTATGGTCAACAGTTTAGGGAAGCGATTAGGTCATGAGGACTCTGTCCTCGTGCATAGAATTAGTGCTCTTGTAAAAGATGGCCGCGGGAGCTCTTTTGCCCCTCCTGTCATGTGAGGACACAGTTAGAAGCTACCGTCTGTGAACCAGGAAGACCCCCTCACCAGACACTGAATCTGCTGGAGCCAGCATCTTGGACTTCCCAGCCTGCAGAGCTGCGAGAAATAAATGTCTGTTGTTGAAGCTACGCAGTCTGTGGTATTTTGTTATAACAGCCCAAATTGAGACAGATAGTAACCCTTTATCAGATACATGGTTTGCAAATAGTTTTCCCCATTCTGTAGATGCAGCCATCGAGAAGCTCCTCAAGATAGACGTTAAATACAAAGAAGCATGGTGTGAAATGCCATGTGTAATATGCTGTCAGTGTGCAAAAGGCAGGGAGGGCCCTGCACTTGTGTGTATGTGCCACAACATCCCCAGAAGGCTGGATGCCTTGCTGGAGCACTGGGCACCCCGGGAGGAGGGAGGTTTTTTACCGTAATGTTAGCGGGTGAACATTTTACCCACTTCTTGACCATGGCGATCTGCCCTCTGAGTTCTCTGCCCATTTTTCTTTGGGGTGCAGGTGGACACTTGGAAGACATCCTCATGATAGAAAAGCATACAGAAAGCCTGGTGCAGTGGCTCACACCTGTAATCTCAGCGCTTTGGGAGGTCAAGGCAGGAGGCTCACTTGAAGCCAGGAGTTTGAGACCAGCCTGGGCAATATAGGGAGAGCTCATCTCTACAAAACATTTTTAAAAACACACACAAGTGCACATGGTGAAAAGTAAACCATCATCCTCCTTCCACCCCTTCCTTCCATCCCTACTCTCCAGAGGTCATCGGTATTGACTTTTTAAAGAAGCTGGACTGGTGTTTTTTATTCATGGTATCCATAAATTTGTTGACTATTTGTTAGTTATATTTTAACCTGAAAGGAATCATGTGCATGCCACTCTGAAGCGGGCATCTTACTCTTTGTAATGACAACTGGATGCCACAAGGTGCCAAGGCTGTCTAGTACACATGAATCTGCCTCCTTCCTTGTGGCTACATTGTTGGGTGGCTTCCTGTTTTTATCCCCACAAATACTGCTTCAAGAGCATCATTGAACATACTTCTGTGCATATTTATGCAAGTGTGTCTGATGAATACGTTCTTACACGGGAATTCTGCCTTTAAAATGATAGAGGCCGGGCACGGTGGCTCACACCTGTAATCCCAGCACTTTGGGAGGCTGAGGCAGGTGGATCACCTGAGGTCAGGAGTTCAAGACCAGCCAGGCCACCATGGTGAAACCCCAACTCTACTAAAAATACAAAAAATTGGCTGGGCATGGTGGTGTGTGCCTGTAATCCCAGCTACTCAGAAGGCTGAGGCAGGAGAATCACTTGAACCTGGGAGGTAGAGGTTGCAGTGAGCCAAGATCACGCCACTGCACTCCAGCCTGCGCAACAAGAGCAAGACTCCGTCTCAATAAAAAGAAAAAACTAAAATAAAATGATAGTAGAGGTTGTGTCTCTCCACAGGCACCATCACAAGATGTGAGCACCTGCCCCCCAGGTCAGCCCTGGGCATCACGAGAGGTTTTAACCTCTGTCAAGCGCTAGGTGCAAAATGTTTTCCCCAATTGCATTTGCGTTTCTTTAGTTACTCTGGAGGTTGTGCCTCTTTTCAAATACTTACTGGCTGTGTGTGTATATATTTCTATGACCGGTCTGCTCTCCTTATAGATGCAATTGTCCACCTCTAGATTGATTGTTTTAAATCTTGTTAGTTGTGGAAAATTTGAAATATACAAGGGCAGAGAAGATGGTACAGTGAGTCGCTGAGCTGGTTTTGTTGTGAGCCAGTCTTCATAGTCCACCCACTCCCTGTATCCACTCCACCAGTTTATTTTGAAGTAGATCTCAGACAT
>NW_012115255.1:72806-77021 GCF_000951035.1 Colobus angolensis palliatus | reverse complement strand
ACTCAATTAGGAAACTGGTTTGTCTTAATAGACCTTTCACGGTCTGGATGTTGCTGATCTTAACACTGTAGTGTCATTTAACATTTTTGTGTGCCATTGTATTTCCTCTGAATTAATGTTGGGATCTAGAGGCTCAATCAGATATACGTTCAAATTTTTTTTAGCAGGAATACTTGATGGGGGTGTTATGTTCTTTCATTAGGAGTCGCAGTGCCTGCCTGGGAGTTGTCTTTCTGATGTCAGTAGGCAGTATTATTGCTTAACTCCATTAATTTATTAGGGGTTCAAACTTGGTGCCTATTTCTCAAGAAATTAATATGGGAGCTTTTTGCATTATAGTTTCAAATTCATTAAAATGGTGTGTGGAAGTACTTAGTATATACTTTTTTCTTTTTTTTGGCACAGTCTCGTTCTGTCACCCAGGCTGGAGTGCAGTGGCACGATCTCGGCTCACTGCAAGCTCTGCCTCCGGGGTTCAAGCAATTCTCCTGCCTCAGCCTCCTGAGTAGCTGGGACTACAGGCGTGTGCCACCACGCCCGACTAATTTTTTTGTATTTTTAGTAGAGATGAGGCTTCACCGTGTTAGCCAGGATGGTCTCGATCTCCTGACCTCGTGATCCACCTGCCTCGGCTTCCCAAAGTGCTAGGATTACAGGTGTGAGCCACCATGCCTGGCCTACTTGGTGTATTTTAACTAGCTACCTTATTAAATTTTCTTGTAAGTCCTTACAGGTTTTTGTAAGAGTTTCTAAAACTTTGTAGCTGATTATGCTATATGCCAATTAGCATTTCTGATGGGCCCCTCCCTCCTTTCTCCTTGCCACCCTGCATTGCCTAGGACTTCAGAACACCCTGGTCAGCAGCAGCAGTGAGGAATCCTTCCAGAGGTGTTTACACTCACCCAAGCATGGATGCACACTCACGTCTCTCTGGGGTTACAATTGATGGGCAGACAGCCACGCACACGGATCCATGCATCCCTTTAGGCTGTCCTGGGAACTACACTCAGCTGTGATCCATGGGCTGTGCAATCAGGGCCCGCAGACGGCCCTTATCTGTGCAGGACCCTGGCCGGCATTTGCTGACAATATCGTGGCCAGTTGGTCTTTTCTAAATAAAGCACCGCATACAGAGGAAGTGTGCTGAGGCTGGGCTAGCATTAGGTATAGAAACTGCAGGCCGAGGAGGCAGCAGCCTGACCTGGCCTGTGAGTCATGGAAGTCCCAGAGTGCTACCAGCATTGCTGTTAGAGCACTTGTCTGCCCGAGTTTATTTCCTCCAGGGGCACATCAGGGGCCTGCTCTGGGCAATGCAGATGCCCAGGCTCTGCCCTGGAGAAGTGGGGGAAAGTTGTTATGAGCATTTTAAAGATGGGGAAGAGGGCTTTCCCCTCTATTCCCAGTGGTTTCCCCTCCTTTCTGAAGCAGAATTGCAGGACAGCTCTTGAGGGCAGCAATCAGCCTCCACAAAGAGCTGGGGGTTCTGGGGTTTGGTCTAGCGCTGAGAAGGGGAAGGGTGGCTTTCTCTTTGGCCTGCTTCCCCTGCGCTGAGCTGCTGACCCTTTCCCAGGGAGGGACCAGGAGGAGTCCTTGATTCGGAACACTGAAGCCTGGCACACCTGAGGGGAGTTAATGGAGACGGGAACAAAGGCTCTCCCAGGGGACTTACAGCTCTCAGGCATCGGACAGCAGGGGGCACGGCCACGGCTTCCTCTTGCACTGAAGAGGGGTGCCTTTTTCCTGTTTGCTAAATGCCAGACTTGTGGATGGACCAACAGGACAGATCGACCAGCTTGAAGGTTTTTAACAGAATGAAACAATGGGAAAATGTTTTCAAATTTCTACCCCCCACTTCCACTTTTGTTTTAACTTAGAGGAGGTGGGTGTGGCAGTCTCAGAAAAGGAAACTAGCAGGGTAATAATAATATTAATAGCACCAAGTGTATACTGCAAGCCAAGTGCTGTTCTATCTAAATGCTTTATACACAATGATTTCCTTAAATTCTCACAATAAAGCAACAAGAAGAGACACAGTCCTACAGAAGAGGAAACTGAGACAGAAATTAAATGACTTGCCCAAGGTCATACTGAGAAAGTCATGGCGCCAGAATTCTGACTCAAACATTTTGGTTCCAGTCTTCTGCCCTTTTTTAACTAAGCAAAAAGGGAAGCTGGAGAAGAACTGTACCCTGGAGATGCCAGCAGTCTCCAAGGAGCTCCCCGTAAACGTCCCGGAGGAACGGATGTCTGCCAGCAATCTCCACTGTAGTTTCTCTTTTCCCCTTTGCAGCCTCAGAGCAGGCTGAACTCACAGCCTTGTGCACCTGTCCCTGTGCATCTTTCTCTCGGCTCTGTTAAGCAACCCATCTGGTCACACTGACTGGTGGGCAGGGGACAGACTGGCACGTAGCATGTGGGCTTTGGCATGCTTGGGGTCTCTGCAGCAGTGCCAGCTGCTCCCGTTGTGCGAGACTGCCGCCGGCAGTGTGAACAGGAGGGCCCCCAACAGCAGTGAGTCTCATCGCAAGAACACGGCCGGCAGTCCTCCGGGAGAGAAAAGCTGGGGTGGGCCAGGGCCTCTGGAAGATGTGGGGTCTTCCTATCCCCCACACCCAGCCTGAGCTGAACAGAGGGCAAACTAAGAGTTTGGATGTTTGGAGAGACATAAGGGATGGTCAGGTGTCAGGAGGACAGGTGGGTTTAACAACAAGGGGGGCTTGGAGTGAGGGTGAACACCAGGGCAGGAAGACACTCAAAGCAGCTGGAAGTGGAAATGGCAGACCACAGCCTGAGCCACTTAATGTTCACAGGCCACGAGGCAGCATCTGGCTAGTCACTCAGATCCTCTAATAGACAAACCACTAAACACACACACACACACACACACACACCCTGGCTGGACAGACTTCCAGATGGACAGGATCCCAGGGAAACACCCAGCGGGACAAAAAGACAGATTACTGACAGATGGGAAGACCCTCAGCCAAACATCCAAATAGACCTATGGCCAGAGAGACACCTGAGCCCCCCAGCCAGGCAAAGGTCAGAATCCCTCAAGGACAGGCTCCCTCCCCGAAATGGACAGAGACGTTACCCCAGAGGAGAGACCACACCACCCACCTAGTCAACCAGACCTTCAGCTGGACAACATGCCCTCCACCAGTCAGACAGACCTCAGCCTGTGAGGACAGACCCTCAACAGGATCCCTGCTGCTGGACAGAGATCCTCTAGCCCATAATGACTGCCCTTAATCACCATGTGTGCTCAGGGCCTTAGCCTCCATAACTTTCCCAGCAAATGTACTGATGCGTCTGTATTCTACCTCCCTGGCTCTCCATGGCCATCCACAAACCCTCAGTGATTACACTGAGAGTCACTATCGTGCACTGAGCAGAGCTCTCAATGACTTTCCAGACTCTTCTGACCCTTCAGTTACTAACACTTTAAATCCCAATGGTCCCACAATTACTTTCACTTCTTGTCCCAAGTATCCACTGGCCTCCCAATGACTGTCATTAATATCCACTGACACCCCCCCATGAACATCCAAGGGACCCCAACTGACTTCCAGTGAATTCCCTATCACCACCATCCTAAATGATTACTATTGACCTCCGACCTCCCTCAGAATGCTCCAAGACGAAACTGATAAATGATGACCATGGATTTCACAGCAACCCCTGCAGACTCACAATAAATCAAACAGCCCTAGCTGCTGACCCCACAGACGCACTTTGATCCCTCCATCACTTAAGCCAAGGTCAGCAAACCACAGCTTGTAGGCCACACACACACCCTAGAATAATTCATGACACATGAAAATTACACGAAATTCTAATTTCTTTGTTCATAAATAGTTTCACTGGGACACAGCCACGCTGTAGATTGTCTGCTTTCACGCTGCCACAGCTGAGTTAAGCAGCTGGGGCAGAGATAGCAAAGCCAAAACCACTTCCTACCGGGGCCTTTAGGAAAGTGAGCCTTCCATACCCGGATGGCTCCTAGTGAATTCAATTCACCACCTGACATCCTGCCCCTGCTGACCCTTCAAAGACTCAGGCACACATCCAGGCCCCAATGCTACCTTTCAACCCCTCAACGACCTCCAACCAGTGTCTGCCGACGCCCCTTCCACTGACACCCGCTCTTCATTCTTCCCACTGGGCGAGAAGGGGGCTAACCTAGGCCTGTCCTTGAAGAGACGCAGGTGCCAG
>NW_012115255.1:68118-72058 GCF_000951035.1 Colobus angolensis palliatus | reverse complement strand
GCCCCGGCCCCGCCGCTCCCGGCGACCTGGCGGTCCCCTGTGACCACAGCAAGGAAGGGGCTCTGCCGCAGGGCGAAGAGGAACGCGGAGGCCGTGGCGTGGTGAGGGTGTGGACGCGGGGCCCGAATCCACGTGTGGTCCCGGCGGTCTGCCTGGCCCCTCTGACCGCGGCTTCTCCCTTGGTGAAATGGGGACATGAATGACCAAAGGATTCAATGGTGCGGGTGAAAAGCGCTTAGCACATAGTGGGCGCGCGCTTCGCAGGGGCATTCGTCGCTGCCTGTAAAGATTCTTCTAAACGTGGGCCAGGTGCGGTGGCTCACGCCTGTAATCCCAGCACTTTGGGAGGCCGAGGCGGGAGGATCGCTTGAGCTCAGGAGTTCAAGACCAGCCTGGGCAACACAGCGAAACTCCTTCTCTACTGAAAATACAAAAATCAGCTTTGTGTGGGCACGCGCCTGTAATCCCAGCTACTAGGGAGCAGAGACAGGGGACTCGCTTGAACCTGGGAGGCAGAGGTTGCAGTGAGCTGAGATGGTGCCCCCTGCACAGCTGAGATGGTGCCAGGGCACTCCAGCCTGGGCGACAGAGTGAGACCCCATCTCAAACCAAACCAAACCAAACCAAAAATCTAAACGTTACAATACGGGTAGTGCAAGCCCAGCGTTAGGAAGGCTCACACAGCATGCTAGGTGCTGCACGCTACAGTCAATGACCTCGTTAAAGTGTAATAGCTTATGCACCAAACGTAGAAACATACCTTACAAATGTGTAAATTGAGATATGGTGATGCATATCAAGTTTAGCAATATATGACAAATACATAAAAATAGTATAAATGACCGTTTATACAATAAACATTGTATAACTGCATAAAACAATACAACGAATGAATATAACAAAGATTATAATTTATAAAATGACCAAAGTTATTTGATAACTTCGTAAGTAAATATACAATATGTAACAGATAGTTATCAACCTAAGTAATTTACACACATGTAGAAACATTGTATATAAGAAACTAAGAAATGCATAATAAATGTAAAATACATAATTACACGATATAAGAATGTGTGTAACAAACGTGAACATAATACCCATGTGATATGTGACATCAGGCGACTGGGTGGGTTCTGAACCGTGCACAGCGCCCAGGGCCTCACATGCCGAAGGCTGGGTGGTGAGGGCACCCCTACTCCCCAAGCCTGCCTCCGGCATGTGCAGGAATCACTGGGCTCTTCTTGGTGCTCCCACTACACAAGGGCATCATGAGGGCTTCAATGACCCAATGGACCAATTAAAGCACTTAGAATAGTGGCTGGCACACAGACACTATTCTAAGTGGCATGGGTGTTACTTATTATCATTGAGATTATGAATACCTGACGATGATGGTAATACACGATTCACTAATTATTATTATAATCTCCCAGTGACACAGTGCCTCTGGTATCTTGAACATAATATGTTATCCATTATAATGCCTATGCATTGTACGTTCTCTTATGTTTAGTTATATAACCCTTAATATATTTCATCGCAGTTATTGCTTACAGGACAGTGTTACAGATGGAGTGTGCAGGGGGTGGGTGCCGAGAGGTCTGAGTTCAACCCTCACCATGTGACTTCCTGGTTGGGAACTTCCACAAGTCGCTGAACCACGTGGTGCATAAACTTTGCAGCCTGCACAATGGGGGCCTCAATAATAGTACCCACGTGGTAGGAACCTGTGATTATTACATGATTATTACATGCCCTTAGCACAGAGACTGGCACAGAGGAGGTGCTCTGGTCGCTATTTCTGTATCATTATTATTAGGCAGGCCCGGTGCCATCGGGGTCTGCACTCACCTCCCCAGGCCACTGGCTTTGTATCCTGTGCGTGCCTAGGTGGCCCGGGACTCTGACCTGGCTCCTCTCCTGTCTCCTCCCCTCCCCGGCCCACTCATGATGCTCTACCAGGACATCCAGGCCCGCTCGGCCGCCTGGAAGGCTGATGGCATGTGCTCCACCAAGGCCGGCAGTCGGCCAGAGAACATGAGGAAGAACCGCTACAAAGACGTGCTGCCATGTAAGTCGGGGCTTCGGTAGGGAGCCGGTGCAGCCACGCATGCACCACTACTGTCCAGGCATCAGTGTGCACTGGAGTCACCCACTGCACTCTCCTCCCAGAGCCTCAGCCTCTGCACTGCTCAGCAGCCCACCAGGGCACCTTGGTGGGATCTCTGCAGGTGTGTGGTCCCCTGCTGGCTTTCAGCCAGGGGGCTGTCAGACCCTCGGTCACCCTATCCTCCCCAAACTCCACGTTTCTTACCTTATCTGCTGACAGATGATCAGACACGAGTAATCCTCTCCCTGCTCCAGGAAGAGGGACACAGCGACTACATTAATGGCAACTTCATCCGGGTGAGGGTTGGGGTCACGGAAGGAGGTGGACTGGGAGTGGCCGGGGGTGGACAGCAGAATCTCAGTAGTGAATTCGGCCTTCACCAGGGCGTGGATGGAAGCCTGGCCTACATTGCCACCCAAGGACCCTTGCCTCACACCCTGCTAGACTTCTGGAGACTGGTCTGGGAGTTTGGGGTCAAGGTCAGCACTTGGGGGCAGGGCACAATGGTGGGGTCAACATCTAAGTACCCCCTCGGCGTTTCCCTGGCCCCCTCACCCAAATCACCTTCCTCTCCCCTGACCCACCTTGTCTAGGTGATCCTGATGGCCTGCCGAGAGATAGAGAACGGGCGGGTAGGTGTCCTCTGCCCCCAGGTTTCATGTCCTCACGCAAGGAGGAGGGAGGAGGGATCTTGCTGGCTCCTCCTTGACCCCAGGACGTGAGGGTCCAGCTCTTGGAGTGACCTTACTGTGGCTCTGTGGGAAGCCCCATTGTTCCTCTAAGTTTCTCTTGATCTGTTATTCACCCCCCAGTGTTGGCAACCCCTCTCCTGCTGGGCTTCCCAGCCATTGCGCACCTTAGATCATAAGGCTCTATTCTGACTTCTTCCCCTGAAGGCTCTGATCTCTCTCTCCACCTCACTCCCCCTTATTCACTCCACTCTAACAACTCTGGTCTCTGCTGTTCCCTACATGTTCAGGGATGGCTCTGCCTTAGGGCCTGTGCCTTGGCTATTCCTTCAGCCTAGGACATCCTTCCCCATGGCTTGCTCTATCACCTCCTTCAGGTCTTTGCTCAAATGTTAACTCCTCAATGAGACCTTCCTGGGTGGCTCTTCACACCATTTTAAACTCTCAGAACTTCCACTCTCCCTCCTTTGTCCTACTTTTCCTTTTTTCTTCACAGCTCTTGCAAACTCCTAACACACTGGATAATCTACAAATGTATTATGAACATTGTTTATTGTTAATCTCCCTGATTTAGAAGGTAAGATCCGTAAGTCCAGGGATTTTTGTTTTGCCTGTTAACATAAATAGTTAATAAATAAATGCATGTCAACAATGAAGGCTGAAGGCACATAGCTTCATGTGGTTTCTACATTCTTGCCTGCTCCATGGATGGGGTGGTGGTTCCCTGGGGTGACTAGCTGATGGCGGAGCCTGTATGATCTGTAGTGATGTCTCTTTCTCATTCCTGATTTTGGTAATTTGTGTTCTCTCTCTCTGTCTTTCTGTTTCATCTCTCTGTCTTGCTATCTCTTTTTTCATGCTCTTACCTTTTTTTTGTAAACAATGTATTAGAACACAGCTACACTCATTTATTTACGTATTGTCTATGCCTGCTTTTATGCTACATTGGCAGAGTTGAGTAGTTGCAAGGTGAATAAATTATATGGCCTGTAAATTCTAAAGTATTTATCTGACCCTTTATAAAAGTGTCAGCCAATCTTTGGACTAGAGATTTTTTTATTATTTTTTCAAAGAAACTGCTTTGGTTGTATTCATTTGTATTTTGTATTCATTTTCTCTATTGCTTTTTTCATTTTCC
>NW_012115255.1:66006-66378 GCF_000951035.1 Colobus angolensis palliatus | reverse complement strand
ATTAATTGTTTTTTATTTCTTGTAGAGATTAAGTCTCACTGTATAATTCAGGCTGGTCTCGAACTCCTGGCCTCAAGCTGTCCTTCCACCTCAGCTTCCCAAAGTGCTAAGATTATAGGCATGAGCCACTGCATCTAGCCAGGACTTACTTTTAAATCTAATCTGACAGTCTCTGCCTTTAATTGGAATATTTAGCCTTTAATGTAATTATCAATAATGTTGGGTTTAGACTTACCTTTCTTGCTATTTGTTTTCTATTTGTTCTGTTTGTTCTTTTATTCTGTCTTTCAGAGTGAGAATTTTTTATTAATCTATTGCATAGTAATTATTCCCTTATTAGCTATACATCTTTATTTTAAATATTTAGTGGTG
>NW_012115255.1:65318-65674 GCF_000951035.1 Colobus angolensis palliatus | reverse complement strand
TTTTTTGCCTAGCATGTTTTTTTTTTTTTTTTTTTTGGTTTTGCTGAAGACTATTCCATTGAATGGATCCATCACATTTTACTTATCAGTTGATAGAATTTGGGTTCTTTCTACTTTTTGGCTATTATGAACAGTGCTGCTATCAACACTGACATACAAGTCTCTGTGTAGATGTGTGTTTTCATGTCTCTTGGGTATTGCTGGGAATTGCTGGGCCCCATGGAAACTCTATTTTTAACATTTTGAGGAACTGCCGAACTGTTTTCCACAGTGGCAGCATCATTTTACATTTCCACGGCAATGTTTGAGGGTCCCAGCTTCTTCTCCCCGATGCTTCTTTTTTTTTTTTTTTTTTT
>NW_012115255.1:62798-63256 GCF_000951035.1 Colobus angolensis palliatus | reverse complement strand
GATCTCCTGACCTCGTGATCCGCCCGTCTCGGCCTCCCAAAGTGCTGGGATTACAGGCTTGAGCCACCGCGCCCGGCCGGATTTTTCATTTCATACATCTTATTCTTCTTCTTTAAAAATTCCATTCAGGTATTTTTTCTATCTTTCATTCCACTCTGCAGCATGTTCATGTTTTCCTTTTCATCTTTGAGTGTATTTGTACTAGCTCTTTTAAGAGTTTTCGCTTCTTTCCTGAACTGTCATTTCTGGGCCCTTTCCTACTGACTGATTTTTCTCCTGGTTATGGGTCACAATTTCCTGCTTCTTTGTATATCCAGTACAATTTTATTGGATGCTTGATATTTTGAATTTTGCACAGGTAAGTGTTGGATTGTTTTCTTTAGAGTGTTTTGCCTTTTCAGGAACTTTTGGATGGCTGATCAAGTAGCCTCTGTTCTAGAATTAATTTAGCCATACTT
>NW_012115255.1:62205-62748 GCF_000951035.1 Colobus angolensis palliatus | reverse complement strand
AAAAAAAAATTTTTTTTTTTAGATACAGGCTAGTTATGTTGCCAACACACCTAGCTAATTTTTTTTTTTTTTTTTTAAGATACAGGCTGTGTTGCTCAGGCTGGTGTTGAAGTGGCTGTAAACAATCCTCCTGCCTTAGCCTCTCAAATAGCTGGGATTACAGGCAGCAGCCACTGTCTGTAAGCATCTGAAGAGCTTACTCTAATATTTCTCAGAGTGCAAATTTGTTTGTAATGAATTCTCTCAGCTTTTGTCTGAAAAGGTTTTTAGCACTTTTAGGATATTATACCATTGACTTGCAGTTTCTGACAAAATGTTGCTATAATTCTTAACTTTGTTCCTCAGTATGTGATGTGCCTTTTTGTGCATAATGCTTTTATGATTTTCTCTTCTGGGGCCGGGTGCAGTGGCTTATGCCTGTAATCCCAGCACTTTGGGAGGCCAAGGTGGGTGGATCACTTGACGTCAGGAGCTGAGACCAGCCTGGTCAACCTGATGAAATCCCGTCTCTACTAAAAATATTTTTAAAAAGTTGGGTGTGGT
>NW_012115255.1:58582-60551 GCF_000951035.1 Colobus angolensis palliatus | reverse complement strand
GAATAAGCACACAGCTGCTGCTCAACAAAATGTAAGTGATTAAAAAGGTTCTCCTTGCTCAGATATAATCTGGAGATTCTGGGAATCAAGAGGCTCCGCAAGGGATCCATTAGGACCCTCACCCCCATCCCCAAATGCCCTGTCTAAAAGGGGTTGTGGTCAGGACCTGACCAGGCACGCTCTGATTCTCTTGTCAGTGCGGGCTGTGGGCGAACAGGTGTCCTGTGCACCGTGGATTATGTGAGGCAGCTGCTCCTGACCCAGGTACGATGCAGGCATCCTGTGTGTGCAGTGTGCTGCCCATGACCTCGTGTCCTGCTCAAGTGCCTTGTCTGTCTGCCCCAGATGATCCCACCTGACTTCAGCCTCTTTGATGTGGTCCTTGAGATGAGGAAGCAGCGGCCTGCGGCCGTGCAGACAGAGGTGAACGCTGGGTCTCCTAATCTTCAGGGACGGTGGCCTGCTGCTGTCATTCCCTGCCTTCCCTTCCTGATGGTCCCTCACCCCAACAGGAGCAGTACAGGTTCCTGTACCACACAGTGGCCCAGATGTTCTGCTCCACGCTCCAGAATGCCAGCCTCCACTATCAGAACATCAAAGAGGTACAGAGGCCCCTTTCCCACTCTCCTGTCCACCATCAGCACCCTCAGAGACCAGGACCCCAAGCAGGGTCCAGCCCCCGGGACTCCTGGGAGCAGGCACTGACTATGACATCCACCTGTGCCCTCCTCCGGGCATCCTTATCAGGCTCTCCCGTCTTAAACTTTCTCCCAGAGCCCCGTGAGAGGCCTGGCCAGCTTCCTCCCTCAGGAGCCTCCCCTCCTGTTTTTCCTCAGAATTGTGCCCCACTCCACCACGACGATGCCCTGTTCCTCCGGACTCCCCAGGCACTTCTCGCCATGCCCCGCCCACCAGGAGGGGTCCTCAGGTACCCGGCTCGATTCCCACATTCTTCCCTGCCCAATTTCTCAGGCTAACCCCTTCCTCATCCTTGGAACACCAGTCCGTTCCTTGTTCACTTCGCCAAGTGCTCTCTGGCCCATTCTTTAAATTGAGCCCTGGGAACCCACTCCAGGATGATTCATTCATCACAGTGGTCCCCTTGCCTCTGCCTCTAAGGCTTGCCCTGCCTTCTGAGTTAGGCCTTTCCTGGATCCTCCAATCAAACCTTAATTCAGGTAGTTTACGCCTGTAATCCCAGCACTCAGGGAGGCCAAGGAGGGTGTATCACTTGAGGCCAGTTGGAGACCAGCCTGGTTAACATGGTGAAACCCTGTCTGTACTAAAAACACAAAAATTAGCCAGGCGTGCTGGCGGGAGGGAGCCTATAGTCCCAGCTACTTCGGAGGCTGAGGCAGGAAAGTCCCAGAAGGTGGAGGTTGCAGTAAACGGAGATTGCACCACAGCAGTCCAGCCTGAGCGACGGAGCTAGATCCTGTCTCAAAAAGCAACAAAAAACAATTCAGCAAATAATTCTAGGATGCCGCCCTCTTGTCAGGCTGCACGTTGAGTGCTGCGGGTATGGGATTGAGCCGCCTTCGCAGTGGAGACTTAAGGCTCTTGTCCTCGCGGCCATCCTTTCCTGTCCTCTGTGCCACTTCCGCATTCTTGTTTTCAGTAGACACACAGAAATGCCACCCCTCAAACCAACACTGCTCCAATTACCTTTCAGGCCGACCCCGTTCCTCCTTCATCCACCTAACGTGCAGGGCGCTAGGGACACAGAAGCGAGGCCCGCACCCAGGGAGCCCTCCCTCCCGTCTAGCGCACCGCCTCGACGGGAAGGAAGCCCGTGGTTTGCGCACTGAGCAGCCTCCCCACTCCCGCCCTGCCCAGCGCCGCCGTTTCACTTCCTCCCGGCCCTCCCTGCCTGCAGGAGCATCTCGGTGCCCGGGTCCCCGGGCCACGCCATGGCTGATACCTACGCGGTGGTGCAGAAGCGCGGGGCTCCAGCGGGCGCCGGGCCGGG
>NW_012115255.1:56585-58057 GCF_000951035.1 Colobus angolensis palliatus | reverse complement strand
GGCTCGAGGCCACGTTGGGGTGTGCGCCTTCTCCCGCCAGGCGCCCTCGGCCCTCCTCTTCGGGCCTCGGGGGAAGCATCCCCGCCAGGGGTGGGGTCTTGGGACTCCCTGGGGCTTCCGGAGCTGACTCGTGGCGGGGGGTCTCCTGCCCTCAGTTCCTGCTGACCAAAGTCCTGCCGCATCTGGCGCCTACGAGGACGTGGCGGGCGGAGCTCAGACCGGTGGGCTGGGTAAGTCAGGGAGGGCCTGGGCTGCTGGGACTTGGCGGCTTTGAGTGAACCCCAGGAGTCTGGGGTTGAGGGATGGGGCATGGAGCTCAGTCCTGTGGATGTCCTGGGGGCAGGGGGATGGCCTTCTTCGTGTTTGCCAGCCTCCGCACACCGCAGCTTCGTCGTGAGACCCACGGCACCCTTCCTCCCCCAGGTTTCAACCTGCGCATTGGGAGGCCGAAGGGGCCCCGGGACCCCCCTGCAGAGTGGACCCGCGTGTGAGTCTGCGCCAGCTCCTGCCTGTTGCCTCGTGTGAGCTCGGACTGCTGATGTCCCGGCGCTGCTGAGCGCCGCGTGCAGAATGGAAACTGTGCGCCTGAATCAGAATAAAAGTTCCTTAGGGTGGGAAATGCGGGGGCTTTGCCCCAGGGACTGTAGAATTCAAGGCTGGAGGCTGGAGGAGGCAGGTTTGGTATAATGGCTGGTGAGGCTACACGGAGCAGATTCAAGAAAGAAGATCGGGAAGGGGCCTGGCCCCTGAGTTAGGAAGGGGAGAATGGACAGATGAGCTTCCAGAGACTGCTCTCCTCACCACATAACGCACTGGTCCATCCTCAGCACCTGAGCCTGCCTCACTTGAACACTCAGGGGACCACACAGAGAAATGGATGGACCCCTCGCCATCCAGGCAGACCGATAAAAAGACCTCCAGATAGGCAGATAGACGGATGGACCACCAACCTGGACAGACAGCCAAACCTTCAGAGATACAGTCCACAGGTGGACAAAGGGACCCCCAGCCAGAGAGACCAACAAACAGAGCCCCCAAAAGACAGATACCTCTGCCAGCTGGACAGCCAGGTGGATCTCTAAGTTAGACAGATGTAAACAGATCCCCAGCTGAACAAGACACACAGACTTCTCAGACCCTACCCCCATCCCCCAGGTGGGCTGGCTGGCTGAAAAGACCTGGCCAGACTCCTAACCAACCAGATAGACTGCCAGACAGACATCAGCCACATGGAATCCTGACATCCCAGCCAGCCAGCCAGACTCTCATCTTGATGGGTGAACCCCAGTTGGTTGGTCAGACATGATCCTCCGGATTGACAGAGAAGTCCCCCAAATGAGTACATATCTCCAGCTATTCACACAGATGGACCCCCAGCAAATCAGGCCCTATCTAGACCCCAGCCAAACAGACCCCCAACCAGACTGACCCCTTGCTGTTCACACAGCCTCCGGAGTAGCTGGGACTACAGG
>NW_012115255.1:53117-55935 GCF_000951035.1 Colobus angolensis palliatus | reverse complement strand
GCCCCTTTTTTTTTTTTTTTTTAAAAGATGAGTTTGTCATGTTGCCCAGGCTAGTCTCGAACTCCTGAGCTAAAGCAATCCTCCTGACTTAGCCTCCCAAAGTGCTGAGATTATAGGTGTGAGCCACCAGGCTCAGCCCTGTAAGATTTGAAACACTTTAAATGGCCCACAGTAGGATTCCTGCTAGAATAAAACATTAAGCAGCTGTTAAAAAAAAAAAAAAAAAAGGAACCGCCTCTGTGCACTGGTGTGGACCAATCTCCAAGTCACTGCAAAATGGAAAAATATAAGATGCTCTCTCCTGGAACCTCAAGGGTCCCGCCCCTCTTACCTTCAGGTCTCTGGACCTCTGACTGACACTGTGCCTGCCCAGGTCCTTGTCTGTACCACCACAGTGCCCTGGGTCCCATGTCCACCCCTGTCCTGCCCTTCTCTGGGTGAGGGCTGGCCTTCCCCGGCCTCTGCCTAGCTGCATCCTTGGTCGATCAATCTCAAGTGCCTTGGCGTGAACTCCACTGTCCTGCAGCCTTTAATCAGGGAATGATGGGGGATGTGTTCATACCCCACCCCACCCCTTGGCTGGGTGACGCTGCGATGTGGATTTTTAACAGTTCCCGGACTTTTCCAGGAGGCTTGGGTTTGGGTGCCCACAGTGGGAGCTGGTGTGATGCCTTTGCTGGCCGCCTTTCCTTCCTCTTCTCTGTGCCCCTACTTCCCACTCTAGAACTGCCCCGTTTCTCTGTTTTCCTGAAAGAGCTGGCCCTGTGCTGCCTCCCACTCTCCCAATGCCCCTGTCTCTCCTGTGAGCCTGCTGCTGGTGAGGTTGGTGCTGACCTCTGTGTTGCTGGGTAATAAGTCATTTATCTCCGGAGGAGAGGAAAGGCAGGTCCTCCACAGCCCTGACAAAATCTCCAAGTCTTCCAGTTTCAGGTCCTTCTCCTGAGATGCAAACCTACTGCCTGCCCAGGGGGCATGGTCCACATCCCCTCTTGGGAATAGGGGCAAGGGAAAGTGACTGAAGATACTGTTCTGGCTGCTGTGTTCACTGTGAGTAATAAATTGTCCATTTCTTAGATTCAGAGGTCTGTTTTTTGTTTGTTTTTCCCCCAAGATGAAGTCTTGCTCTGTCACCCAGGCTGGAGTGCAGTGGCGTAATCTTGGCTCACTGCAACCTGTCTCCGCCTTCCGGGTTCAAGCAATTCTCCTGCCTCAGCCTCTCGAGTAGCTGGGATTAAACGCATGCATCACTATGCCCAGCCAATTTTTGTATTTTTAGTAGAGATGGGGTTTCACCATTTTGGCCAGGATGGTCTCGAACTCCTGACCTCGTGATCTACCCGCCCCTGCCTCATGAAGTGCTGGGATTACTGGCGTGAGTCACTGTGGCCGGCCTTGGTCTGGTGTTTTGTACACATGTGCATGTGATGTGGAGCTGTGCAGGCCATCTTGTCAGCGTGCGAGGAGGGTTCCGTCTCTCAGCCTTCTGGGTTTCTGACTTCAGACCCAGTAGCCTCCCTCTTGGCTCAGCATGGCAAGCACAGTTTCCACTTAGACATTTGCCCTGGTTATTCCCTCTGCCTTGGATACGTTTCTCCCAGATTCTGCCTCTAATATATTTGAACATTTACCTCTTAATATTGTTTCCTATTGTCTCTCCTGACAAGAATGTAAGCTGCATGAGGGCAGGAGTTTTGTTTGGTTTACGGCTACTGTTCCTTCTCCTAGAACAGCGCTGACACATAGGAAGTGTGCAGGCTGATTTATCTCACACCATTTACTCCAGGCTTCCTCACTTGTAGTAAAATATGATACCTTGTCTCAAACGTTCTCTTCCCCTTTCCAGACCCATGTCTTTGCTCATGTAGATCACTGCTTCAGGCTGACATAAAAACGTTCTCTTGTTAAGAAAGCTCAGCAATGGGAGTGGCAATCCTCCACCTGTCTCTTGCTCTTCTACAGTCTTTCCTGGAGGTAGTGGGTTGAATGGTGGCCCCCAAAAAGATAGGTCCAAGTTCTAACTTCTAGAACCTGTGAGTGCAACCTTATTTGGAAAAAGGGTCTTCTCAAATGTAATTAAAACACCTGGAGATGAGATCATCCTGGATTTAGGATGGGCCCTAAACCCAATGACTGATATCTTTATAAGAGAAAGGAGAGGAAGACGCAGAGACAGAGAGAAGAAGGTCATTGGAGATGGAGGCAGAGATGGGGGTGAAGTGTCTGCAAACCAAGGAATGCCAACGATTGCCAGCAAACCGCTGGGGGCCAGGAGAGAGGCCTGGCCGACTCTCCCTCACAGACAGTGGAGGGAACCACCCTGCTGACACCTCAGTTTCAGGCTTTGGGACCTCAGAATTGTAAGAGAATAAATGGCTGTTTTGAGCCACATGGTTTATAGTCATTTATTATGGCGGCCACGGGAAACTCACACACTGGGTATCCAAGAATGCCAGGCCTGGCCGCTCCTGAACTGGGCATCTCAGAGCTGTGTTTGCAGTAGGACACTGCAGTAGGTGATGTTTCCCTCTGGATATGCCCTGAGCTCAGGGCTCCTCTTCTGCAGTGCAGCCCACTGGGTGCACCCATCTGTCTGGGCTCACAGCCCCCCATGGGGCACCATATTCATGTTGCTTTGTTTCTGACCCAGTAGGGGCAGTGAAGGCTCAGCTGTCAGTGTCCAAGTAGGATCAGATCTGATGATGCCTCCTTTTCACAGGAGTTAGTTACTCCTCCCTCCTTTCTGCTTTCAAAATCCCCTGCCTGACTTCTCTCCTTTGCACGGCATTCGTTTGTCTTAGACCATGACGTCCTGAGAGAA
>NW_012115255.1:47423-50125 GCF_000951035.1 Colobus angolensis palliatus | reverse complement strand
GGCGACAGAGCAAGATTCCGTCTCAAAAAAAAAAAGACTTTGCTTTAGTGGCTTTGTCCCCCCCCCGGTCTCGTTCCCACATTCACACCCACGGGGGTGACACTCGGAATGCGTGGAAGGAGGAGCCAGGGTGTTGGGACAGGGTGGGCTGGGGGCAAGGCCAGTTTTCTACCCCAAGGACCTGCGAGGGGTTGGCATGCATTCAGCCCCTGCCTGTGTCTCTGGTCTGGAAGGAATTGTTGGCATTAAAGGATGTGCCAAGGACTACACTCAGGGAGCAGGGTGCAAGTGGGAGGCGTAGAAGAGGATGCTGCGCAGGGTGCTGGGGGCATGTGCAGCCAGCCGTTCACCTGACCCGATGGACAGGCCTTGGCTCAGTCACTGGCCTGCGACCAGCACAGTCAGACCAGAGTGGTCTCCCAGTTAGGAGTTAGGAAGTTGAGGACCAGGAGTTACTGGAGTACCTAGAATACTCAGACTTAAAAAGCAAGCTGAGAAACTTGTTGTGTGTGGTTAGATGTGGACATGTAAAGGCCTTGATGGAAAAAAAAAAAAAGAGCAGAATGTAAAGTATACGTTGCAGGAGATGTGTAGACCCAGACCTGGGGTTGTAATGTGTGTGAGGCGCCATGAGACACCCTGTTCTGGAGGAACCCGAATAGCCACACCCAGATTCCTGACTCAGGGAAGCTGTGAGATAAGAAGTATTGTTCAAGCTTCTAAGTTTGGGGATAATTTGTTTTACACAGTAGATGTGAAATACATACATACACTTTTCTTATTTTTTTCTTTCTCTCTTTTTTTTTTGAGTCCGTTGCCAGGCTGGAGTGCAGTGGCGTAATCTTGGCTCACTATAACCTTCGCCTCCCGGGTTCGAGCGATTCTCCTGCCTCAGCGTCCCGAGTAGCTGGGACTACAGGTGCGTACCACCACACCCAGCTAATTTTTGTATATTTAGTAGAGACAGGGTTTCACCACGTTGGCTAGGATGGTCTTGATCTCTTAACCTCATGATCCACCTGCCTCGGCTTCCCAAAGTGCTTGGGATTACAGACACAAGTCACTGCACCTGGCCTTACATTTTTCATTTGAGTGTGTATCTATTTGCTTATGATTGATGCTCAAAAGTGGACTCCTTGGGTTAAAAGGCAGTGAGAAAGAGAACAGCAGCCCCTGATATGCAGGAGCTGGGCCCTGTATTCTGCTAAATATAAACTATGTCATGGAACATAACGTGTCAGGCAAGTCCAGCCCGACCATTAGGGATCAAGGCAGGAATAAGCCCCTCCAGACTCACATCTGAGCACAAATGCACCATCCCTGCCACAGAAGCCCCAATGCCCCATGCTGGCTGCCTGAGCACTGCGGCTGCCTTGCCGGGCAGCCCTCGTCTGGCTTCCTTCCTCCTGCTTGTAAAGAAGGACTGCCGACCCTAGAGCTAGCCCCACTTCCTGACAGCATCCATCCAAGCAGAGCCCGGGTTCCTCAAACCCCCTTGCAGGTCACCCAAGCCCTAATCCTATCATCGTGTCTTTCTAACAACCTTACTGAGTGCAACGCACGAGGCTCCCCAGGGCATGCGTTCTTCCTTGCTGCAACGAGAAACAAGCCCAGTCTATTAGCCCACAGTGTGTTCTGGTGGTCTCTGATTGAGGGGTAGGGGAGAACATGACTAAGACATGTTAAGCCAAATTCTTTTTCCAAGAGGTTGCACCAATTTACATTCCCACCTGCAGCTGAATCTGCATCATCTTCCTTCCAGAAATGTTGAGAAGCTCAAATTAAATGAAATGAGGTGGTTTGACCAAACAAAGGCCTTTCTCCATGGGGAAGTTACTCTTCCTTAACAGAGAGCACCTTTCCAGGATCTTGCACCTGGAGGGGAGTTATCCCTAAAGACCAAGGTTGGTGTTCAAACAAGATGGCAAATTTCACATCTCAAACGCCATCGCTCCAAATTCACTCATTTAATGAATATCAGTGTCTATGATGTGCCTTGGCGATAGATCAGTGAATAAATCAATGAAAGCTCTGCCCTTTTTAACTAAGATTTATAGCAAGAAAGACGGATGATAAATCTAAAATATGCATAAATAATGTTGACATATTATTTGGTGCTGACCAGTACCATAAAGAAAACTGGAGAGTGAGGGTGAGGAAGGCCCCTGGCAAAGGCAGACGGATTGGTCTTGGCCAGTGACCAGGGCCTCATGTCAGGGGGAGGCCATGTGGAAATGAGGGCTGTTTGGGGAGTGAGGGGGGAAAACCCATTGAGTCACATCCACTTACTGACTATATTGTGTTCTTTGTCAGCTTGGAAAATACTGCATATTTAATCCAGTTACCAAAATCATTTTAAAATGAAATTTGAGAAGTGGATTCTAATACTCACCTGCGAGAGAAAATGTCCAGGAATAGCTTTACGTTTTAAGAGCTGTAGCAATTAAGGCTGGGCATGGTGGCTCATGCCTGTAATCTCAACACTTTGGGAGGCCTAGGTGGGTGGATCATGAGGTCAGGAGTTCAAGACCAGCCTGGCCAAGATGGTGAAACCCCATCTTTACTAAAACTAAAGAAAATTATCCGGGCGTGGTGGCGGGTGCCTGTAGTCCCAGCTACTTGGGAGGCTGAAGCAGGAGAATTGCTTGAACCAGGGAGGTGAAGGTTGCAGTGAGCCGAGATCACGCCACTGCACTCCATCT
>NW_012115255.1:43695-47373 GCF_000951035.1 Colobus angolensis palliatus | reverse complement strand
TTACTCCTCCCTCCTTTCTGCTTTCAAAATCCCCTGCCTGACTTCTCTCCTTTGCACGGCATTCGTTTGTCTTAGACCATGACGTCCTGAGAGAAAACTAGGCCCTGTTTGTGGCTAGGTTTGTTGTCAACCCCAGGGGCAGAGAGCTGCTTTACATAATTGATGAAAACTTTGTTTCTGTTTTCTAACTCTCGATTCAGTGCTCTTTTCACATACTCCCAAGCTTACATGTCCCTGCCACCTTCAGAAACAAAACATGATATTAAAAGTTGCTGCTGGATATTGGGCAGCTGGTATCTGACCTCAAGCAGCAGAAGGGGAGGGTGAGGAATTGCCACTTGACATAGGGATCCCCTGAGCTTCCCTGATATTAACATGATGCGGGAGGGGCGGGGGGCTTGATACAAAACAAAGCGCAGTCTGGAGCTCAGAGCTGCTGCTGAGAGTCTAATGGCTTCTCAGCCCCTGGTAACCTTACCCTTCAGGCCCCGCTCCGGCCTCCTCTCCTGCCTCCCACCCACAGTCAGTGCTCCACCAAACTTCACTGCCTTCCTGGAGTGCTCCTCCCTACTCTGTCCTTCGGCCCAGTCTCCTTCATCCCAGGAGACCCAGCTCACATCTCACCTGCCCTGGGCATGTGGGGCCTTCTCCCTCTGCAGAACTTCTCTTCCCCAGCACTGCTCTGCAGAGCACCTGGTGTCCACCCCATCACACCCCTGCCCTGCACCGGCAGGATCCGGGGCTACAGGCAGGTTCTGTGGGTCAGGGATGGGTCTTGCTCCTCTTCGTCACCTACGTGTTTGGAGCTTCCCCTGCGCAGAGCAGTGCTCTGCAAATGATTGTGGATTTTAACTCAGTCAGGGTGATGTCTCAGTTGTGTACCAGAGAAATGGTCTTGTTAGAAAGAGCCTGCAGAATGCCAGTTGCAGCCTGAGTGAAGATGATAGAAGGCGTCACTAAGCAATGATGGCTTATAACTCTTTGTTCAATAATAGCTAAGTTTGGTCAATAAATAGCTAATAAGGTCAATATCTGAATAAACTATGTAGTAAGTGAAAATTGTTTTATTTATTTTATGGCATATTTATTTTAGAATATACAAAGTGGTCGAGGAGTCATGAATCCTTAAGAAAATTTGAAAAAGACAAGTGTTTATAAAGCCATACCAGCATCCAATCAACGTCAGAAGCTTCAAGAGCTGAGAAGTCCAAACATCAAGTGTACTTGAGAAGCAATTTCCACTGGATTCCATTGCCCTGAAGTCGACCCTGGCCCTGCAGCCTTACTTTTGAGGATGGCTTCTCCAAGAGGTCTGTCTGCCTGTCTGTTTGTTTGGGGACAGATTGATGAGGTCAGCAAGCTGAATGTTGTGACCTCTCCAGCCCTAAACCTTTTTCAGGTACCAGAAATGGGAATTTTTATATTATCTCATTTAACATGTCTTGGAGAGCAGGACCCCAGGGTTGTTTTGTTCTGTTTTTGTTTTTGTTTCTGTTTCTGTTTTGAGATGGAGTCTTGCTCTGTTGCCCAGGCTGGAGTGCAGTGGCTCGGTCTCGGCTCACTGCAAGCTCCGCCTCCCGTGTTCACGCCATTCCCCCGCCTCAGCCTCCTGAGGACCCCAGGTTTTTAAGTCTTTGGGTTCTCCGATAGGTTTAGCACCGAGTTGCTGATCAATAAACATTTTTTGAATTTAATAAGAAAAGACAAGTCTTGGTGGGAAAGAGCTCTGAAGTTGAACTTTCTCCACCCTGACCTTGAAACCGGTCAAAGAGCTCCACCAGAGTTTGGGATCAGTAGCTCTGCTGCTACCAGCCAATGTTTCAAATTTGCATTGTCATATGTACAGCGGATGCCTTTAAGTAAAGCAGTCAGCATCCAGAATATCAACAATTACTTGGAATATTTTGGTGAGATAGCCGACTTCCCCAGAAATCAGCCTGATGTATACACACCGTCCCCAGTGCTGACACTGGGAAAATGGGAGAATCTCATGTTCTCCCTGAACCTGGGACAAATGTGTTTGGTCCCTTCTTCACTGAGGCTGAACAAAGCCCATTCCAACCCTGCAATACAGAAATGTGGCCCAAGGTGCTGAGTGAGTGGGGAGGAAGTAGTCACTGCATAGGCCGCTGGCAACTGTTCGTTCAGAGTCCTTTGTTCATTTGTTTTTGCATAGACAAACCTGACCCCATAGGCATACTCACTTCATCAGCTCCTGTGTCCCCCGTGCCAGCAACAGAATAATGTGCCCAAGAAGAGTTCTCTGAGTGACTGAACTTTCCTGCTTTTCAGGCAGTCTAATGATGGGTCAAGAGAGCCTACGAGGTATTTGAATTGAGGAGGATTTTGATTTCACTAGAATAACCAGACTTCAAGACATTTACCATTAACACCAACTATGTGCAGCTCTCACCGTTAGTGTCTCTTTTTTTTTTTTTTTTTCCTGGAAAGGCAAGCTAGATGTCTAGAGGATTTTATGTCTGATAAATGCTTCTAGTTGAAGATGTATTACAAAGAAATTTAGACTCCCAGGACTGAGTGGGGTAATGAGTGTATTTCTAGAATGACTTCACCATTTGCTGGAAGACAGAATATGCTTCATGGCCATCTCCTACCAATTTCTGGCTCCTTACTTCTCCCCAATGCCCCACCCCCACTCTTTCCAACATCAGCTATTTTTAAGTTTTCCCTAAGTCTGAAGCTTCTCGATATATGCAGTTTTGCAGAGACCCACAATACTGTTTTCTTCTAAACAGCTGAGTTCTGTGGTTCTAAGAGAAATAGCTAGTTCTAGCTTTAATGTGGAATTGAGGACATGGTGTTTTGGGTAGGTGAGAGACAGAAAATCATGATATGTTAGACTGGAAAGCACCGTGTTTCCTAAATGAGGGAAAGGGGAGAGGGTGCAGGTATTGGTGGTGAGGAAATCAGTCAGGAGACAGTTACCAGTGGATGCGAAGAAGAATAAAGGGCAACAGAAATGGAGGTGCGACTACAAAGTGGTGGAAGAACGTTGACCACCTGCTCAGGGCCAACGACCTGAAGGCGAGCAGGTCAAAGCAGGGAGTTCCTGGCAGGTGAAACGTTGACCACCTGCTCAGGGCCAGCGACCTGAAGGCGAGCAGGTCAAAGCAGGGAGTTCCTGGCAGGTGAAATTTATGACAAGATAAAGTGCTTGTTGCAGTGTCTATTCTTTTTTTTTTTAGAGACAGGGTCTCATTCTGTCACTCAGTCTGGAGTGCAGTGGCTGGATCATGGCTCACTGCAGCCTTGGCCACCTGGGCTCAAGCAGTCCTCACACCTCTGCCTCCCAGGTTGATGGGACTGCAGGCACGTGCCACCATGCCCAGCCTAGTGTCTGTTCTTCAGGTTAGCAAGAGCAGGGTGGGTCTAGGTCTCTGAGCAGGACTGGCTGATTAAATGTCTTATTCACACTGCGGAAGCTCTTCTCCCGCCTGAGAGCAAGGGATAAGCCCACATCCTCTGTGGCCTCCGATGCCCTTTGAAGCTGTATCTGAGTTCCAGCTTAGGGAGCTAGAGCCACTGGGAGGGCAGAGCAGGCACGGGAGGGTCAGAGTTGCCAGCCTTCCTTTGGTTCCACAAGTTTAAGGGATAGAATTTGCTTTAGTGGCCGGGCGCGGTGGCTCAAGCCTGTAATCCCAGCACTTTGGGAGGCCG
>NW_012115255.1:33637-40695 GCF_000951035.1 Colobus angolensis palliatus | reverse complement strand
GCAGGAGAATTGCTTGAACCAGGGAGGTGAAGGTTGCAGTGAGCCGAGATCACGCCACTGCACTCCATCTCAAAAAAAAAAAAAAGAACGATAGCAATTAAAATGGCAGAGATGGAGCAATGGAACAAAATGTAGGTCTGAAGAAAGCCCATGTATATTGGGGATTATGGGATGTTTTGAATGGGCGGGAAAAGGGGATAGACTGGTGTTTAGAGAACTGATTACAAAGGTGGAAAAAAATAATTTGGCAGCTCTGTTTTTCACCATTAACAAACATAAATTTCACAAGGATTTCTTATTTTTTCTTTTTGAGATGGAGTCTTGCTCTGTTGCCCAGGCTGAAGTAGTGTGGCACGATCTTGGCTCACTGCAACCTCTGCTTCCCAGCTTCAAGCGATTCTTCTGCCTCAGCCTCCCAAGTAGCTGGGACTACAGGCGTGTGCCACCACACCTACCTAATTTTTATATTTTTGGTAAGGACAGGGTTTCACCATATTGGCCAGGCTGGTCTTGAACTCCTGACCTCATGATCTGCCTGCCTCAGCCTCCTAAAGTGCTGGGATTGTAGGCGTGAGCCACCACACCTGGACAGATTTCACAAGGATTTTTAAAAAGCTAAACATTTAGGGCCGGGTGCATTGTCTCATTCTTGTTGCCCAGGCTGGAGTGCAATGGCACGATCTCAGCTCACTGCAGCCTCCACCTCCCAAGTTCAAGCGATTCTCCTGCCTCAGCCTCCCAAGTAGCTGGGACTACAGGTGCCTGCCACCACGCCCTGCTAATTTTTTGTTGTTATTGTATTTTTAGCAAAGATGGGGTTTCACCATGTTGGCCATGATGGTCTCAATCTCTTGACCTGCGATCTGCCCCCCTCAGCCTCCCAGAGTGCTCGATTACAGGTGTGAACCATCGCGCCCAGCCAGGAAGAATTTTTTAAAGGTTAAAATATATATATGTGTGTGTGTGTGTGTGTGTGCGTGTGTGTGTGTGTATATATATGTCAACTAAAATTGGCTTACAATTCTAACTCTCTTTAATAATTATAGAACACTTAACTAGGGTGCCTAGATGAATTATCAGGCATTGTCAAGACTATTTGCCTTGAAAAGGGTCCAATATATTGCTCCCTTTGGGAAATGCTAGTGCACACCATAGATGGTGCAGGAACCCACTGGCAGAGTGGCCACTCTCTCTCTCCCACCCCGTCATTGACATGACAAACAGCATCCCCACTTTTTACACTAAACCAGACCATGAAGAAACTAAGCTATGCTTCATTTTGTGCAAATCAATTGCAACCAGATTTATAAGCCATCATGTGCGAAGTAATGATTTGTTTTTACCAAACTGTACAATAACATTTTTGGTTCCACATCTAAGAGCCAGGAACAGCCAGAAAGTGTTGGTTAGCTGATCCAGCTGTAAGGCACAGTCCCCTGCTCCGGTTCTGACAAGTACTGATGGCCACGCCTGGGACCTGAGGCAGTAAAGACCCTTCTCAGTGGCCACTCAGCCGGACATCACGCAGGCCTGCAGTGCTGCTCATGGCCATTCAGATACAGCTGCAAGGCCTGGAGGCCACACTTCAAAAATGGCAACAGGCAATTCTCATGCTTCTCCTCTGCCTCTTCCCACTATTTCTCTGTTTTCAATTCCTCTTTCTTGTTTTGCACACAGAGTTCCCTGAGATGTGCTTAACTCAGCGGCTTAGCCATAGTTCAGCACAGGGCACTCAGCTGTGCCCTGTTCTCAAAGCAGCCCCATCGCAGGCTGCTGGGCTTCCTAGAGCCAGCATCCTTATGCAGCAGTCACTTATCTAATACAGGTGCCACTAACCATATGTGGCTATTTCAGTTTGTTTATTAAAAGCAAATGAAAATTTTAAAAATCCAGTCCTTCCATTGCACCAGTCACATTTCAAGTGCTCAGTAAGCACACGTGGCTTGTGGCAGCCATGCTGGATCCAGGTCCAGAACATTCCACGGTGGCCGGAAGTGCTCCTGGACAGTACTGCTGCTATCCCCAGCACTGAGGACAGTGGTTGCAAGTTATCCTCCCCTACAGCTTTCTTGATTGGCATGTCTGCAGAGCACAATGACAGTGACTGTTCCCCAGACCTTACCATTGGGGCTATTACCAATCTTGTCAGTCCTTGCTGATACTTACAAGATTTTTTTTTTTTTGGCATGAATTTGCAAGTGTTTGTCAGTGAGGCTGAGCATGTCTCATATTCTTGTGGCCAAGTATATTCTTTTTTTCTGAGGTAACATTCATATCCTTTGTCATTTTTCCACTGGTTTTTTTTTTTTAATCTCATTCTTTGAAAAGTTTCTTTGATAAGGTCCTGTGCATATTGAGAAAAAAGGTCACCATTTTTTCTATGAGCTAAGAGGCCTCAAGCTTAGTGGGGTGGGCAGTTAAGAAGTGTGAACATTTATGTGCTTTGACCCACTTGCAATAATTTATTCTCCAAAAATAACTAAAAGTTCAATCGAAGGCAAGAGCTGTGTGTCCAGTGGTATTCATTTAAAAAGAAAAAAAAAAAAAGGAAACAGGCTGGGTGGGGTGGCTCATGCCTTTGGCAGGCTGAGGCAGGAGGATGGCTTGAGCCCAGCAGTTCGAGACTAGGCTGGGAAGCACAGTGAGACCTCGTCTCTATAAAAACTTTAAAAACTTTTTTCTTTTTTTTTTTAGATGGTGTCTCGTTCTGTCACCCAGGCTGGAGTGCAGTGACGCGATCTCAGCTCACTGCAACCTCCGCCTCCTGGGTTCATGCCATTGTCCTGCCTCAGCCTCCCGAGTAGCTGGGACTACAGGCATCTGCCACCACTTCTGGCTAATTTTTTGTATTTTTAGTAGAGACAGAGTTTCACCATGTTAGCCAGGATGGTCTCGATCTCCTGACCTCGTGATCCACCTGCCTCGGCCTCCCAAAGTGCTGGAATTACAGGCGTGAGCCACTGTACCCAGCCAAAAGATTTTAAAACTTTTAAAGAACAGGAAACAACCAACCTCTACAGTTGAAAATTATTTTGGGATAATATGCACCATGGAAAATGCTTCCGATACAATATTGAGTGAAATAAGCCAAATGCAAACTCGCTACATGAGAATAACAGCCACAGAGAAATATGCAAATTTCCTCATGCAAACAGCCTCTTCCTGGAAAAGAATATGGAAAAATAGAAGCAGCGAGATGTGTAACAGGTGGAGTTGCAGGAGACCCTTCTACCAATAAACTTAATTAATCAGGAGATAAAGTGTCCAGAGGTGGAGAGGGATGGAAGCAAGTGGGCAGAGGTGCACGTGTGCCCCGAGAGAAGGTATTCACTGGGCATTGCTCCACGTACTGGAAAGGAACCCTCCACCCCATCTGGGTGCCCCAGCATCAGTCACAGGGCACAACTTTGTGATGTTTGTCATGGCCGTCTCTGATTTGTTTCTATTTTTCTTAACATTTTTCTTTGAATTGACTTTACATCTGATCCTTGTTTTTACTTTTCACATCATAAATACCAGTACAATTAATAAAATAAAAAAACTTTTCATCAGAGTACTCTAATTATTACATCACCCCCCAGAAGTGCACACGCCAGGGTCTGGGAAACGCAAGCCAACTACATGTTGGCTTGACCCTTTTGTTCTGTTGAATGAGCTCAGTTTAGATGGTGCTCAAGCCAACAGAGAAGCTTCCTGGACACAGCCTGTTTGTGGCTTTGCCCTGAGGCCCCTGCCAGGTCAGCAAGGCTGCAAATGTCTGGAGCCACACTGAGCAGATGCTGGGCCTCCGGCTTGGCAGGGCTCTCAGCCATGGACACTGGGTGGAGTGCCTGGTGTTAGAGGCCACTGACTACTGATGATGATTTAGCAAAGTACAAGAAATGGTTTCTTTCCAGAAAGAGTCTCTTACCCAAAATTAAGTAGTGGGTAAGATAAATATTCTTAGGAATGAAGCTCCTGGATAAAAGCACCAGCTCTGGGAAGAACTCTGACAAGCAAATGGCACAGATGCTGGGTGACAACCATGGCCCCCAAGCCTGGTTGCAGCTCCCCAGCATCCGGAGGACACCTATTTTCTAGCTGGAAAAACTGAAGAAATCGTTACTACTGGAAGTGGGGGTACGAGTCTCCAGCTTCCATTTCCACGTTCCCACGTTATCTGCCTGGCTGCTCTCCACAGAGTGAGTGGACACGGAGAAACAGGAGCACAGCATTCAAAAGGCATTCACTCAAATCCAAGGTTATCCATGGACGTGACTTACCTTTTCTTTGGGTTAGCACACGCTGTTTCATGGCCAGAAATATTAAAAATAGGATCTGGGAAAGAGGGGCCTGGTTTGCCAGTTTGCATGGCAGCAACAGTGAGCACAAGCTCGTGACTTTCTGCTCCCAGCAGCTGCTGTGGTTGGTTCCGTGGCAACTCGGAGGGTGACTGTGCTCATGCTGTGGGTACCTCACACACAGGTGTGAGTGTCTCAGGCAGGCAAGCGCTGCCTGTTGTTCCTGAGTTCCATGTGGGTCTCAGACCATATCTTCATGCCTGCCCTCTCTCCCCATCTGAGCTCTAGGTCAAATGTCTGGTGTGTTGTCTAGGCCCCCATTCTCTCCCGAACATGTGGATGCAACACTAGACATTTGACCTGGGGATCAGAAGTCCTGCATGCATCTCACTGGGCTAACTCAAGGAATCAGCAGGGCTGCGTTCCTTCTGGGGGCTCTAGGGGAGAATCTGTATCCTGTGTCTTCCAGCTTCCAGTGGCTGCAGCAGTCCTTGGCCTGTGGCCCCTTCCTCCATCTTCAAAGCTAGCTGCATAGCATCTTTAACTCTCTCTCTCTGACCTTGCTTCCATCATCATCTCTCCTCTGACTGACGTTCTTCTTCTCTCTTCCACGTTTGAGGACCCTTGTGATTCCACTGGGCCAACCTGAGTCATCAAGTCTACCCTCCTTATCTGGGGTCAGCTAGTTGGCAACCTTAATCTTCCCTGCAACCTTGATTTCCCCTTTGTTATACAAACCACTATAGTCACAGATTCCAGCAATTGTGACAGGGACATCTCTGAGGGGACCATTACTTTGCCCACCACAGATGGTAATTAATATTACACGAAAAAAAGAAATGGAGTTTTCTGTTAAACAGTTTTATTTTCAAAGGGACATACAGCTGTTGATACGTGAAGGTACTTTCCAAAAGAAGAATCTCATGTTCAGAGTTCTCCAAAGTGATGTCACCACAGAACCTCCTTCCACAGAGTTGCTCCCAGGCCCAACGGTTGGGAGGAACACACTTTGCGAAACACTGTGACAAAGCCAGAGTGCCCCAGGTTTTCAACAAGGCACTTACAAGGTTCCCTCATGATAGCTCTGTGTGTGACAAGGAGAAACGCGCTGGATGACCTTATTAAAAAAGTGGACTTTCAACTATTCGAGAGCCAATAAACAGAACGATGGCAAGCTGGGAGCAGAGTCTACAGTGGGTGCCATGGAGCTTCCTCCTTGTCCAAGGGATGAATGACGACTTTCTCATTCACTTAAGTATTTGCAGTTAGTGCCAACAGTAGGCCGTCAATACTCTGGGTAACTAGGATCTTGACAAGCTTGGGAGACCATAGGAGTGCTCCGGGCCTGCAGCACCACTGAGCATAGTGTAACTCACCCACCTCTAAAGCCTTTGCCCTTAGATAGTGTCCTGGCACGCGGCTCTTTTGGGAAGAGTTTGACACGTGCTCGGCTCATGTGGGGTGGTTAGTTGGGTGGATCGCTCCCCCCTCTGAAGGCTCAAGCCCTGCAGAGGAGCCTAAATCTTTCATGCTTTTGCAGCTTTGTACTTAGGAGGAAGAAATGCTACAAGATGAGCTAACCTGGTACTTTAGAATCACTTCAGTTGTAACTGGGATCTTTCTCCAAGCCCAAAATGTGAGTGTTCCCATTTCCCAGTCCCAGAAGCCCCAGTAGTGGACTGCACACTTTCTGCCCAAATGACAAGCTCCCATCGACTGAGCGGCATCATCATTTAACCTATGTTTAAAAGCAGAGTCTTTGCCAGGCATTCCAGGACACTGGAAGACTGAGATGAGCAACGCACACTTCCTACCTGGAGTGCACTGCAGTCTCGGGGTCACTGATGACCCAGGCCCTCACAGGGTCCTCCCACCCACCGGGCAGCAACCGTGCCAGCTCAGCTGGGAATCGAGGGTGTGCCCATCATGGCTGCCCACTCTTCTTGCAGCTGAGAGGAGTCAAGTGACTTAGTTCTGGTCTCCCAGGAAAGTGGTTTCTTCCACACAAGACAGGCTGGCAAGGCGGCTGGTGCTCCTCCTCCTTCCTGGTGGAGTGCAGCCATCTGTGGCGTGAAAGGGCCAGTCTCAAAGACGAGATGGCTTCCAGCTGCTTCCTGCCAAGCAGGAAGAGGGAAACACACAAGGTGCTGGTGGCCTTGGGCAGCTGAACACACCCAGGGATGTCTGCTTCCAGCTTCCTTGTTTAGGGAGGCTGAGTGGCTGGGGGAGCGACACAGACCTGCAGGGGTTTAGGGGCTGCAGCCAGTACGCCCTGGCTGGGGTCTCCCTTCAGACCCGCACCCACCCTGGCCATCTGCCTGAAACCCAGGAGGTTGGCGGGGAGCCGGTGAGAAGCTACTCTGGGGTAGACGACAGGGGGTCACTTGCACTCTGTCCTCAGCGTCCCCGTGCAGTCCCTGCCCTTCCGGCCCGGGGTGGGAGTGTGCTGCAGCCTCGGGCGCTGACCTGCAGCCTGTCACCCGCGCCAACGCCCCTTAACGCCCTCCTCCTCATCCCCATTTTCCGGTGCCCACCAGTCTCCTCGTGCTGACAGACGACTCAGTGAGGCTCCCTAGGGCTGCCCTGCGAACTGCACCAGTGGACGAACCCATACTTTCTGAACAGCCGCTTGGATCTACTGAATACTCAAGCACTGCCATGTTTTCATAGCGATGGCCAGCTACATCACAGGACATATGTCCTGTGTCATAGGACAGCGGTGACAGCAGCAGGCGGCGTTGGGGCGGGGCCAGAGAGACGAGCAGCCCTGCGGGGCCC
>NW_012115255.1:22404-32759 GCF_000951035.1 Colobus angolensis palliatus | reverse complement strand
GCCTCCCCGAGCGCCGCGTGCGCCCTCGCCGTCCCCCCACCCGGATCCCGCTCCCGCGCCGCCTCCCTCGCGCTGTGCTGACGCTTCTCTGTGTGGAGAGTGCCTCGCCCGTTCTTCAGATTTGGGAACGGGCTCTCGGCACCTGGAGAGCCTGCTCGGGATCTGGCGGGCACTGGACAGACGCCCGGACGGAAAGCCCGAGCCCTGCCTGGCGCTCTCGCGGCTCCTGGCGCGGCCGCACAGAAACGCCAGCGTCCCGGACTGAGCTCGGGGAGGGGCAGGCTTCGAGCAGCGCTGTCCACGGGGAAGAAGGCACAAACCCACATTTTTAGATTTTCCAGCTTCCACGTTGAAAAAGCAAAAAGACATGAGATTGATTTGTGACTCAGAGTATCAAAAATATTATTTAACCGATTAATAAATATGGACAATTATTTATTAGATATTTTACTTTTTAGCACTACATTTTCAAAATCCGGTGAGAATGTTATACTCACAGCACATCCCCGCGCTGCAGCTCACGCAGGGGCGCCTCCAGCGCCAGGCTTCCTGGACTCCCTCCTGGCTGCGTGTTGCTGGGCACGTTACTTAATATGGCAAAGTCTCCATTTTTCTCATCTGGAAAATGGAGATCAACGTATAGGTGCCAGTTTCAGAGGACTGCAGTGAAGATCAAATGAGAGAACTCAGCCAAGGATATAAGACCCACGCATGGTCTGCGGAAGCCTCATGGTCTTTCAGGCAATTTGCGTGATTTGGGGATTCTGAAAGATTTTGGAGTCAGGACAGATTGAGATTCTGGCACTGCTCTGCCACTCACCAATCACTTATTAGGCTGGTCACCTCCTCTAGCCTGGCCCTTCCATCTGCACAGCCTTTGCCCCTGGGCAGTGAGCATGGGTCTCCTTCCCAGCGGTGGCTCACGCAGGTAATCCCAGCACTTTGGGAGGCTGAGGCAGATGGATCACCTGAAGTCAGGAGTTCGAGACCAGCCTGATAAATATGGTGAAAAGCCGGCTCTACTAAAAATACAAAAATTAGCCAGGCATGGTGGCATGTGCATATAGTCCCAGCTACTTGGGAGGCTGAGGCAGGAGAATCTCTTGAACCGGGGAGGCAGAGGTTGTAGTGAGCCGAGATTGTGCCACTGCAAAAAAAAAAAAAAAAAAAATCACCTAGAAGGGTTTTAAAACACCCATGTCAGGGGCCCACCAACTAAACAGAATCTCTGGAGTTGGGGCCAGGCCAGTGCCAGCCCACTCTAATGAGTGATGCTAACATGAGCTGGGGCTGAGAAGCATTAGCCATTTTCAGAAAGGCATGGGTATATGTGCATATTTTTACTTAGAAATCACTGGATGATGAGGAAGAAACACTGTTAGCCAAAAACACATGTTCTCTCCAAAAAGATACACTTTGTGACTTTTTTTTTCTTTTGAGACAGAGTCTCACTCTGTCACCCAGACTGGAGAGCAGTGGTACCATCTTACTGAAACCTCTGTCTCCCGGGCTCAAGCAATCCAAAGCAGCTGAGACTACAGGCACACACTACCACACCCAGCTAATTTTTTCACTTTTTGTAGAGACTTGGCTTCACCATGTTGCCCAGGCTGGTCTCAAACTCCCAGGCTCAAGCAATTTGCTGGCCTCAGCCTCCCAAAGTGCTGAGATTACAGGCGTGAGCCACTACGCCTGGCCTTGCCTTGTGGCTTTTCAAAATCAGGTCATGGCCAAAAATCAGTTTTAAAACTAAAGAGTTTGGAGTTTCCTTGGTTACCTCCAATCTCATCTCACTTCTAACTGATGGCAGGAACGGGGACGGTCTGCCCTGACCCAGGGTCCTCCCATTCAGGACCCTCTTGGATCTGTCTCCTGAAGTCTTGGCCTAGTCTTCTCCTTAAGATTTTGACGACACAATCATTGGTTTCCCTGCAGCAGTCAGATGTGGCTTCCCTTTTACAGGACAGTCAGGTAGGGTGCTCACCTGGTGTCCCGGCCTCTATGGGCAGTCGGCAGGGAGGGCTTCCAGGTGGCCCAGGGCTTATCACAGCTTCACTCCTCAGACCATCAACAAATGCCTGAGATGACACATTTCATTGGCATTTCTTCTCTCTTAAATCTTCCATAGCACTTCCCAGTTTACAAAGCACCTCCTCCGCAGGCTTTCTCCAGCTACACAACTTTAGATCAAGTCACAGGAATCTGAAGGACACCACAGATGCTGCCAGCAAGGGCATCTGGAAGGCCTGGGGTCCCTGGTGGCTCAGGAAGTTAACTGCCTTCTGATACCCACTAGCCTGCTCACCTGTGCTTCCTAGCTCAGGCTTCTCACCTGTGAATAAGGACAGTGGGAGCAGTTCCTTACAGGACTCTAATGAGAGCTGTTGGGGAGATAAATCCCTAGCAAGGCAGAGTCCTCTCCACAGAACAGAAAAGGAAGAAGGCAGTTTTGTTAATGACTAAGCATATCTAACTACAACGTGTTGCAGCTCACCTGTGAAGAGAGCACACACAGAAATCCCAGCAACTTTTTTTTTTTTTTTTTTCCAGGCTGGAGTGCAGTGGTGTGATCTTGGCTCACTGCAAACTCCACCTCCCGGGTTCCCACCATTCTCCTGCCTCAGCCTCTTGAGTAGCTGGGACTACAGCTGCCCGCCATCACGCCCGGGTAATTTTTTTTTGTATTTTAAGTAGAGACGGGGTTTCACCATGTTAGCCAGGATGGTCTCAATCTCCTAACCTTTGAGAGGCCCACCTTGGCCTCCCAAAGTGCTGGGATTACAGGCGTGAGACACCGTGCCCAGCCGACCCCCCTATATTTAACCACGATATTCATAAGCTGTCAGGATTCATGGCCCCTTGTCTTCCCATAAGAAGCTCAACAGTGCCCTTTACTGCATGTTTTATAAAGTTCATCCTAAACTCTCTCAGGAATCCAAGTGACCTTTTGCTTTAGTCGATTGCCTTTATCCAGGGAATAATAAAACTTCAATTACCGTCCCTGCTAGCAGGTGGTTCCAGCTGCAACCATCAGGTTCTTAGGTTAAAGCCCACAGGTATAGGGAGCATGTGCTGCTACCTTCTCAGATGCTTATATTTCAAAAAGGGATGCATCCCCGACATTTGCATAACATTTTTGGGTTGTAAAATTAGTAGGTGGCTTATCTTTACCAAGATTTATCTACATATGGAAAGATGAGAAAAGATTCGTAGTCACAAGGTCTAAAATGCTCTAGGAACGTGGGGAAAACGTCTCCCTCTTCACAAGAAGGATAATTCATTTGTTAAATGTACCCTTACAGTATTAAATAATGTGTGTGAAGTGCCTGGCACATAGAAAGAGTTCAGTAACAACAGAAATTCTGAGAAGGCCTATGCTGACTTTCCTCCCATTCATGCTCATTAGAGGAGATTTCTTGGGTGTTGATGAGAAGCACAGCTGACGGCATAGGCAGGAGTTCCCCTGGGTCCTTGGGGGTCTTGGCTGGGACCCTGGCACAGAAACACAAAGCTTTTCTGACTTTTAAATTTTTTGCCCTGGTGTGGCAACTGGTGAGTCTCTGACAAGAAAGGAAATGACCCTTGTGGGAAAGCGGTAGATGAACCCACAGTCCCCACAAGTCACGCAACCTGTGGATGCCTGGACACAGACCCTATACCTGCATCTGGCACAGAAGCTGAGGCTGGGGGGAGTTAAGCCTGTAAGGGATGGCACATCCGGGGCTGGGTCCCTCTGTGTCCTGTCCTTCCAGACATCAGACCCCTGGGGACAGGGGAGGCTGGGAACTGGCTTTGACCGACACCATTTTCCTCCTCTCATTGAATCCTCCCGCAGACTCAGAGAGGTAAAAATCACCTCGGTATGGAGAAGATGAAGGATGACCACTCAAGAAACAGTCACAATCCCAGGATGAGGGAGGAATACACTGTACCCATGGGCTTCCCTGGAAACGGGCCGGGGGACCTGGGATAAAGATATTAAAATTCCTTCAGACTCTTCTGTGAGGCTGGTGCAAAACCTTGTGCACCAACTTAATAGAAATTTTGCTGAACTCCTCAGTGTAGTAAATGCCCATTTTGGACATGCAGAGTGGGTTCCGCCTTCACATGTATAGATGATAATGTTGGGGGTCTATTTTCAAAACAATGTTTTCATTTTTTGCCTGAATATACTGAACGGTGTCTGTGACTCTGCATGGCTCCCCAGGCCCTCAGGGGATGACTCCTGCGCCAGTGCCCTGGCTTCAGCCTCGCTCCCATGAGCAGCGAGGTGGGGTGACTTTCTGGTCAGGTGATCGAGGGCAAAGGTGCTGCGATCCTGTCATTACCTGGCAGAACCACAGGCCAGGAGGCAGGCCGGTGGCCCAGCACAGGCTTTGTCAGGGTGCAGGGACAGGGATATTGGACATTAAGTTATTTTTACAGCAGCACAGTTTTCTCATAGGCACACTTTAGACACCACCTTCCCATTTGCTGGATGGAGGAAGGGGACTGACGCTCACTGAACAGAGGGCACCTGCAGGGCCTTCGCAGGCACAGAGAGGGACTGCCTGGAGCCTGGATGGGGCTCATCCCTCTCTCTACCCAGTCCCTGAGCTAGCTCCAGGCTGGGCAATGCTCCCTGGGGTCAGTCTCTGAGGTAACAGGAAAGGGCTTCATAGCTTTCACCTCCTTTCCCACCATCTCCTGGGTTCACAGTGAGAGCTCAGCCCAGACCCTGGCAGGTCTCGATTCTGGGGACGTATTATCCGTGCCATTATTATGGTTTGTCGCTAGGTGGGAGGACGAGAGGGTTGTGCTGAGCACAGGTGCAGCTGTCTTTCCTCCAGCTGCATCAGGGAAGCAGGGCATGGGGTCACAGAGAACTAGGGCTGAGCCAGGCCCTCCTCTCTCCTCTTTGCCAGCAGAGGGGTGGGTCATTCTTGTTGAAGCATCGGTTTCCCTGTGCCAAGTACAAAAGAGTACCCCCACAAGGCTACCATGGGGGTGCTGGTCCCTCGTGTGCCAAGTGTCAGGCCTGTGAACCCGCATGCTGGTGATACTGAGTGAGCATGGGTGCTCTGCCCCCTTCCAGACAAGTCCCCAAGCACCTGGGGCCTGGGAGCAGCACACCCTGCCTGCAGCAGCACCGGGGCTGCCACAATGGTGAGGCCAAGGCGAGGCCAGGTGGGCAGCCTATGAGGAAAGGGGTGCACCTGCCCTGCCTCGGCTGGGGTGTGCTACTATAGAATGAGACCACCACTTCTCCTGCTCTTTCCCAGGTTTTCCCCGTCTCCCCTTTTCCCTAGTTTATAAGACAGGAAAAGGGGGAGAAAGCAAAAATTTGGAAAGAAACAGAAGTAAGATAAATAGCTAGATGACCTTGGCACCACCACCTGGCCCTGGTGGTTAAAATAATAATGATAATATTAACCCCTGACCAAAACTACTAGTGTTATCTGTAAATCCCAGACATTGTATGAGAAAGCACTGTAAAACTTTTTGTTCTGTTAGCTGATGCATGTAGCCCCTCATCACGTTTTGCACGCATGCTTGATTTATCATGACCCTTTTACATGGATCCCTTAAAGTTGTAAGCCTTTAAAAAGGCCACGTATTTCTCCTTCAGGGAGCTTGGTTCTTAAGACGCGAGTCTGCCGACGCTCCCGGCTGAATAAAAAACCTCTTCCTTCTTTAGTCCGGTGTCTGAGGAGTTTTGTCTGCGGCTCGTCCTGCTACACTGTCATCTAAAGGAAGAGATGATGATACTACTTCCACTACCAGAGAAGGTACACACCCTTCTGTGTTATTGTTCCTCATAACTTGTGGGGGAGAGCATGATATTACTTCCAATATGACAGTGGCTTGACATCCAGTCTGTGATATTGCTCCTAATTTCCAGTAGGTAAAGTATGATATTCCTGCCAAGAGAATAGTGGGTGTACAGCCACGCTGTGATATGTCTCCAATATTCAGGGAAACACAGGAGGACATTACCCCAAATCTCCCAAAAAGTGTACACTCATTGTGTGGTATGGTTCCTAATATCCGGAGGTGCGACAGGAGAAGGATGGTATTCTTCTCCTATCGCAGGCTGTGTACACAAAACCTGTGAAATTGTTCTTAATATCCTGAACAAAGGAGATTGTTAGTAATGGACACACATTGCAGGGGGAGTAATGATTACGATCCACATCATAATGGTGAGTAATAGCAACTCCCTCTCTCCCCCTCGCTGTTACGATCCTCATCGCAGGGGGTGAGGAACCCCCCCACGATATGGGGAGTAATAGCATTCCCCTCTCTCCCCCTGGCCTTATATAATGATGCTGGACTTATATAAGTGCCCCCCAATGCCATCGTAGACTTTAATGTATTCACTTAAAGTTTTTTCCTCATTTAGATCTGCCAATCCCTTAATAGGTCTAATTGCTGCCTGACATTCTGTATTAACATTTTCATGAGCAAGCAGCTGAACGATCACTTTCTTGGCATGAGAATCGGAAATAGCCTTTTGAGCCGCATCCAGCAAAGGAGTGATAGAATCTGGAAAAGGCTCCCTTGGACCCTGTTGAACTGTGTTAAAAGAAGGATAAGCTGAACTAGCGTCGTGAATTTTTTCCCAGGCTCTTAGGCATGTAGTTCTGAGCTAATCAACAGCCTTATCACCCATTACCATCTGTTGATTTAGAGTACTCCATGCCTGTCCGACTCGAAGCAATTGATCAGATGTGATATTAATGGGACGTAGGTCTTGAGCATTTCTGCGTGCCCGATTTGTTGCTTCATCTGTCCACCAGGTTTTCAGGTGGAGAAATTCAGAGGGGGACAGGGTGGATCGGGCTAATGCCTCCCAATCCATGGGCATTCGACGTCTGTTATAAGCCACACATTGTAACAAGGAATGAACATAAGGAGAATTTGGTCCATATTGTCCAATTGCTTGCTTGAAGTCTTTTAATATTTTAAAAGGAAATGGCTCCCAGCATGCTTGAGCAACTTCTCTAGCCTCCTCAGCTGGCGAAATAACGACCAGAAACTTCCAAGCATTCAAATCCCCCATTTCTTGTGCCTGGCAAATGGATGCCTGGATTGTCCCTGTGCCATAATTTGTATTTGGACCGGCTCACAGCACTCCTCTACATAGTTAGCAGGTGGACAAGCCTGGATCATTCCCTTATGGTAATTGGCTGTTGGACAAGTCTGAAGTTTCCCTTCGCCATAGTTACTGGCGGGGCCTGCAACAATGGGAGCCGCAAGGAGCATCTCAGGCTCCCCTTCCAAAAATTCCTAAGTCTGGCATGGAGATGGCCATTCCAGACCTTCCCCTAAAGGCGCAGTAGGTGGCACAGTTTCTTTTCTACGTTTTTGGATATTAGCATACATACTTTCTCGTTTTTCGCCCTTTTTTAAACTAGACTGTCATGATTCACTTTGCTGAAAATTAGACTCCTGATTATTCAACTTTCCTATGTCATCCTGAAACTCCTCCTCCTCCTCAGTGTGGAAGGGCTCCAGTGCTGTTTTAATTGCCGATCACACAGACCAAGCAGAGAGGGGAATATCGTGGCCCTCTTGTGCTGGTTTTAAGTCTGATCCGACCTTGTCCCAATCTTCTACATTCATGGTTCCATATTCCAGGAACCAAGGAGAATACTTGTCTCCAGATGGAACAAAGATGTGAGATTTTGGGTCCTCACAATTACCCCTCCGCAGCGCAGTAACTGCGCACAAAGCTTAAGTAATTAACGAACTTACTCTCTGCCTGACCCACATATTCCTGAGGTTTCCCTGGAACTCTCCGAGCTCCCTCCTTACCCTAGAGCTTGAAGTGAAAACCTGCTCGGGAGTTCTTTGTCGGTCGTCCTCAGCTTTCCACGCTCTGGTGTTCCTTCACTGGATTATTTGTAGAGATTACGGGGAACCCCGCATTGGGCACCAGAGACAAACCTGGGCAACCGAGGGAGACCCCCGTGCCTACCAAAAAAAAAAAAAAAAAATTAGCTAGGTGTGGTGTCGCTCGCCTGTAATCCCAGCTACTCCATGAGAAGTCAGACAAAACCTGACACCAGAGACTGATTTTCTTCTAAAATGCTTTCTCCAAAAGATTTTTAAAACAAATGGGGGAAATTGGAAAGGAAAATATTTTGGGTCCCCCAAATCACTAAGATAAAGGGAAAAGTCAATCTGGGAACTGCTTAGGGCAAACTTGCCTCCCATTCTATTCAAAGTCATCCGCTGCTCGCTGAGAAGAATGCATATCTTATTGCCTCCTTTGGAAAGGCTCATCAGAAACTCAGAAGAATGCAACCATTCATCTCTCACCTACCTGTGACCTGGAAGCCGCCTCCTGGCTTCGAGTTGACCCGCTTTTGCTTCGGGTTGTACCGGATCAAACCAGTGTTCATCTTATATATGTTGATTGATGTCTCCTGTCTCCCTAAAATGTGTAAAACTGTCAGATACAATCAGTTTCTCTTCCAAGGTTTGGCATGTTAACATTCTTGTGTTTTGTTGTTGAACCCAACTTTCTTGTTCTCCATGCCTCCTTGCCCTTAGTTACTGTAAACAACCTTCCCGTCAATTCTAATCAATCACTCACATCTGTTCCCTTGGTTACCTGCTCTGCACCCACTTCTCCCTTCGAAACCACACGTCCCACTGTTGTAACTCACGATCCCTTCCCCCTTCCTTATTTGGGAAAGTATTCACAAATAGCCAATCGGGTCAGTTTAGATCTTGAGGTCTGGCCCCAGCCCTTGCCAGAGGTAGGGACTGCGTTGTTATGCCCAGACCATTTATTCCCTAGAGAAGACCACCAGAGTCCAGAGTCAAAGCCAAACGGCAAGGATCTTTATTGCAGGTTCGAACCTGGAACTCTCACGCTGGTCGTGCAAGAGCGGAAGAGCTCCCCAACTGGGCTCAGGACAGCGTTATATAGTCAGGGGTAAACAGGCACAGAGTCATAGGGGATTTTGTACAAATCAGACCTATGATTGGCTGACATTTGAACAAGGCAACTTGGCTGATTATGATTGGTTCCCGCCATTTCTGATATTTCAGTTACTCTTTTGAAACACTGGTGATGTTTATCAGGGGCTTGCAGGGCAGGGCTCCTTTACCCGGTCTGTTCTGGTTTCTGGTTTCCTGGAATTGTTTGTCTGAGTTAGTCCTGGGGGTTGTTTTTCAACCTTGCCCTATTTCACTTTGTTGCTAGGTTTAGCAATGGGGTGGGTACACACTTTACAAAAGGCTTTGACGTGAAATATTCTTGTGGTATGCCCTTTCAGCGTCAGGAGTAAAAACCCGGGCTTTCTTTTGTTTCGTGTGCTCTTGCGATTGTGATTGATGGGAGCAGCATGCTTCCGCAGAGGTAAATTGCGTTGCTGATAAAACTTTTACTTGAGTGCTGGTTTCACTTTGGGGGACGGAGCATTTATCTCCAACAAAACCAAGCTGTGCTCTGACCACCTTGGGCAGCTGTCCTCAGCACATCCTGGGGCTGCGTCATGCACAAGCATCCTGAACCCTGGCAAAATAAACTTTCTAAATACTCTTATCCCCAAATGCTCAGGGAGACTGATTTCAATAATTATAAAACTCCGAGGTTGCACTCCAGCCTGGGCGACAGAGCAAGACTCTGTTTCAGAAAAATAAAATAAAATAAAAAAGATAAGATAAAATAAAATCTCCGGTCTCCCGCACAGCCGCCTCTGCGTGAATTACTCCTTCTCTGTTGCTATTCCCCCGTCTTGAGAAACCGGCTCTGTCTAGGTAGCGGGCAAGGTGAACCCACTGAGCAGTTACAGAATTGTCATTATATTGGTTGCAATTTTATATCTATATTATGCACAAATAGCTATAACCTTGTATACAAGGTTAAATGCGAATGTCCTCCTTGCATGGTCAGATCCCAGCGCAGGAAGGACGCACCCCCTACAAACCGCTAGGCCAAAACGGTCATTCTGGCCACATCCAGCCTCACGTGAGATCGCAATCTCCTGTCACTCAGGGCCTGAGGGGGCGGGGCCTGAAGCCCCATACAATCAGCGCGCTGGGGTGGGGACCGTTTAGTCACGCGCGCTGCCGGAAAGGAGAGGGCGGCTTCCGGGATCCGGCTGGCGGGCGCTTTGTCTCGCCTTCGCCACCCTAGGCTCTTTCTGTTAGTCTCCGCTGCTACTTCTTGGCTCTGGGAGGCCCGGTGTCTCTGCAGCAGCCTCTGCCACTGTGTGACCTGCAGGTATTGGGACATCCCTAGCTGACCCCAGGACACCCGGGAAGCCGAGGAACGGTGAGTGGACTGCGCCTGGCTTCCCGAAGTGGGGAAGAGGGCTGGTTGAAACCTGCTGGAACCAGCCATAGGCTGCGGAACCTGC
>NW_012115255.1:17656-18004 GCF_000951035.1 Colobus angolensis palliatus | reverse complement strand
AACTCCTGACCTTAATTGATTGCCTTCCTCGGCCTCCTAAAGCGCCAGGATTACAGGCCTGAGCCACCTTGGCCAAAATTTTTTACTGTTTCCAAGCATTTTACATGAAAGTGGAGAATAAATCATCTGACACTCTACTGTAAAAAAAATCTTTGTGCCTCTCTTCACCTTTCCTAAGTGTACATATGACCAAAATGTCTTAGGTTGAGGTCCCCCCGTGAAAAGTTTACAGGGTGTTGTGTCCCTCCTGTCGTTTCCTAGTCCTGGCATTTTAGAACTGTCTGGGGATGTCCCAGGATACCCACTGTGGCCATGTCTATTGGAGGGTCTAGTGAGTATCAGCCCCTG
>NW_012115255.1:14374-16596 GCF_000951035.1 Colobus angolensis palliatus | reverse complement strand
TATTTCTTCCCCAGAGTGAGTGTAGTAAGTTTTAAAGGTCTGTTCTTTTTAAGGGTAATTTCAACTTAGCTTTGTAAATGCTACTGGTGAAATAAAATTGTGATAGATAAATTGATGATTTACAAAGATTCACCAAAACGTCAGTTCCCCTCTTGTTGCTTGGTGAAGAATTTATGACAGTGGACACATGTGTATCCTCTTATCTGGATATCTGAGTGTTTTTTGTTGTTGTTTTTTGGAGACACTGTCTTGCTCTGTAGCCAAGCTGGAGTGCAGTGGCGCCATCTCTACTTACTGCAACCTCCGCCTCCTGGGTTCAAGTGATTCTCGTGTGTCAGCCTCCCGAGTAACCGGGATTATAGGCATCCACCACCACACCCAGCTAATTTTTGTATTTTTAGTAAACACGGGGTTTTAGGCCTGGCACAGTGGCTCATGCCTGTAATCCCAGCCCTTTGGGAGGCCTAGGTGGTCAGATCACGAGGTCAGGAGTTCCAGAGCAGCCTGGCCAACATGGTGAAACCCTGTCTCTACCAAAAATACAAAAAAATTAGCTGAGTGTGGTGGCAGGCACCTGTAACCCCAGCTACTCAGGAGGCTGGGGCAAGAAAATTGCTTGAGCCCAGGAGGTTGAGGTTGCAGTGAGCCAAAATCTTACCACTGCACCCCAGCCCAAGGGACAATGCGAGACTCCATCTCAAAAAACAAACAAACAAACAACAAAAAGACGGGGGGGGTTTGCCATGTTGGGTAGGCTGGTCTCAACCTCCTGACCTCAGGTGATCGCCCGCCTCAGCCTACCAAGGTGCTGGGATTACAGGCGTGAGCCACCATGCCCAGCCTACTCTATTTTCTTTTTATTCCCTAAATTTTAATATGTTTGAGTTTGTTCCTTTATCACTTTTTCTTACATAAAAAAAATTCTGCCTAATCCTTCGTAAAAAAAAAAAAATCTTCCTGTGACTTCTGAAAGTGTTCTGGTTTTATCTTTCATATTTGAATATATAAGAAGTTGATTATTGTTCATGGAATAGAAAAGAATGCAATGCATTTTCCCAAGTAGATGCCAGCCTGGTTTGCCTCATGTTTTAAAGTGCATGTGATTTCTTTTTCTATTCTACAGTGCCTACTGTATCATTCCTCAGCTTTCAATATAAATGCTGGGTCATTAAGACTACTTTTTCCCTTGGTCTGCTTGCTCATCTCTCTGCTAATACTGTGCTGTCGTGAATATTTTTGTTTGAAAATCTTAGAAGTATGTTAGACAAGCCATCACTCTTTTTTTAGATGACTAAAAAGCATTAGAGAGTTGTCATTTTTACTACGTATGAAAGAGTAGTTTTTCTTGCCTAAAACCACCTGATTTGGGAATTTATGTGTTTTCATAGGAGTAGCATCTGGAAGTGGTGACATTAATGTCATTTTAAAAAGCATGTGTCCTATTTCCTCTTATTCTTTTCTGCCTTGACATTGTGCAATAGAAATTTGAAAAATTGTTGTATTAGTATTGTTAAATATCAATTATTGTTTTATTTGCTACTCAGTTACATTTAATAAGCCTATTCTCTCTTGGTGTAATCACATGGAACGGGCTCACTTCCCCTGTTAACAAGTGACAGCACATGTAAAATATTGTCTACCAGGGAAACTCATTGAACACTTAGTGTTCAGACTGTGTTTTGGTGTCTGGTTCCCTGAGCACCACTGCAGTGACACAAAATAATAGACCTTCAGGAGAAGAAGTTTTGGCAAATATACTGCATAAGCCATTTAGATGCAGTGAATTATTCTTATTACTTGGGTTGGTGGAATCCGTTTCAAAATGTAAGTTCGTAATACAAACAAAGATTGAATTTTGCGGGCAGGCATTTTTAAGAATAAGTAGTCTCAGCACTGATAATATTAACTCACTTATGAACATCAGGTAGGACTTTATTATGGCAGATACTAGAAAGGTACAAAGTGAAGTTAAAAGGTAACTCCTAGCAGCACATCTTACTCCCTGGATTCTCTAATGAGATGGGAGTTTCTACTTTGCTGTTGCCTTTTTGAATAGTTCAATTCTAGCATTAATACTGCTGTGTGGGAGGGAGTATGTGTGAACAGAGTAAGAGTTGTAACAGTCAAGTCATAGAATAAATGCTTGGAAATTTTAGAATCATGTAAACAGCTTATGAATTGAGTATAGATTCCCAGTGCTCTCAGTCTCACTCATCCTTCTA
>NW_012115255.1:11386-14324 GCF_000951035.1 Colobus angolensis palliatus | reverse complement strand
AAATCATAGAATAAATGCTTGGAAATTTTAGAATCATGTAAACAGCTTATGAATTGAGTATAGATTCCCAGTGCTCTCAGTCTCACTCATCCTTCTATCCACATGTGTGGAATGTTCTAGGACTCCGTGGCTTTTGAGGATGTGGCTGTGAACTTTTCCCAGCAGGAATGGGCTTTGCTAGATTCTTCTCAGAAGAATCTCTACAGAGAAGTGAGGCAGGAAACCTGCAGGACCTGGCTTCTGTAGGTGAGAATGACAACACATTTCACTTAATTACAGAAGTATTTCCCTATCTTCAGTGCTATTTGTGATTTGGAATGGGGCAAGGGAATGATTTGATGAATAAATCAGGCATGGGCACTGTATACAATGAGCATGAAATGCAGTAATGTTTCTATAGTTTGAAATAATTCATGATAATTTTGTGAGTCTGCATTTTAGGAAACAAATGGAACGACCAGAATATTGAAGATCACTTCAAAAAACCTGGGAAAGATACAAGATAATTTGCACTGAGAAGAGGAAATGAAGTCCTCTGAAGGAATCTTAGCATGTCATAAACTTAAAAACAAGCAATCAAAGCAAATAAGGGTCACTTGAAATTCATTTCTTTTTAGAAGAATTTCACCCAAAATGTAACGTACTTCAGTGTAGCAGTCAGTATTTAGAAAACAGTTTACTTGAAAATCGTACCACAAAATTGCGTATATGAATGTTACTATTTTGATCATATCCATGCAGATGGTAGCTGTGTTTTCAGTAGTAGCCCATTTACTTTCAAATAATTCAGTCATGGCACAAAAACAACAAAAAAAACAAAAATCCATTTTCCCTGGTATTGGTAGCAGTGTAAGTCGAAGATCTATGAATAAGTAGAAAGTTATTAAACCAGCCAATAATAATGTGCTTGTCATTTGTTTTTACATAAATCATATGGTACAGAGACTGTGTGAAAGCAAAGACAGTAGTCAGTATGGACAAGTTGTCAGCCACATTCCAAATCTTGATCTGAATGAGAACATTTCTACTGGATGAAAACAATGTGAATGCAGTATTTGTGGAAAAGTCTTTGTACGTCATTCCCTCCTTAATAGGCACATCCTAGCTCACTCAGGATACAAACCATATGGAGAGAAGCAATATAAATGAACAGGGTGGGAAACGTTTCCTTTTTGTTCCAGGTGTTAGAAGACACATGATAATGCACAGTAGAAATCCAGCTTATAAATGTATGATACGTGGGAAAGCTTTTCCTTTTCTCAATTCAGTTGAAAGACATCAGAGAACTCACACAGGAGAAAAATGCTATAAATGTAAACAATGTGGTAAAGTATTCACAGTTTCCGGTTCTTGTCTAATACATGAACGAACTCACACTGGAGAGAAACACTATGAATGTAAGGAATGTGGGAAAGCACTCAGATTTTCTTGTTCCTTTAAGATGCATGAAAGGACTCACACTGGAGAGAGATATACCAAAAGTGAGAAAACCTTCAGCTGTTCCACTTCCCTTCATGACCATGGAAGCATTCATACTGGAGAGAGACCCTATGAATGTAAACAATGTGGCAAAGCCTTTAGTGGTTTGAGTTCCCTTTGTAACCATAGAAGTACTCATACTGGAGAGAAACCCTATGAATGTAAACAATGTGACTAAGCCTTCAGCCGCCTCAGTTCCCTTCACCTCCACAAAAGAATTCATACTGGAGAAAAACCCTATGAATGTAAGAGATGCGGTAAAGCCTATACTCCTTCCAGTCACCTTACTCGCCAAGAAGTCATGATATAGAGGTTGGGTGTAGTGACTCAGCCTATAATCCCAGCACCTTGGGAGGCCAAGGTGTGTGTATTGCTTGAGCCCAGGAGTTCATAACCAGCCTGGATTAAAACTATGTGAAACAACCTGGGCATCATGGTGAAACCCTGTCTCTACAAAAAATAAAATAATGCCGGGCGCGGTGGCTCATGCCAGCTACTCGGGAGGCTGAGGCAGGAGAATGGCGTGAACCCAGGAGATGGAGCTTGCAGTGAGCTGAGATTGCACCAATGGGCTCCAGCTTGGGCGACAGAGGCAGGCTCCGTCTCAAAACAAAAACAAAGAAAATAATTAGCTGGACATGGTGGCACATTTCAGTTGTCTTAGTTCTTTTTCAAGGACATAAAAAGCCATGGGGGGTTGGGGGGAAGTCCTGTGTATGCGGATCACAAGGTCAGGAGATGGAGACCATTCTGTCCAACATGGTGAAACCTCATCTCCACTAAAAATACAAAAAATAGCTGGGTGTGGTAGCATATGCTTGTAATCCCAGCTACTCAGGAGGCTGAGGCAGGCGAATCACTTGAACCCAGGAGGTGGAGGTTGCAGGGAGCCGAGATTGGGCTACTGTACTCCAGCCTGGCGACAGAGTGAGACTCCATGTCAAAAATTAATAAATAAAGCCCCTTGAATGTAAGAAATGTGGTAAAACATTTACTCTTTCCCATTCCCTCATAAACATGAAAGAGCTCACACTGCAGAGAAACCTTAAGAATGTAGGAAATGTGGTCAAGCCTTCAGATTTTCCTGTTTGTGAAGATTTGGGAGGCCTCAGAGTGGAGAAAAGCCTTTTGAATTTAAATTTGTGGTAAGGCCTTCAGTTGTGTTAGTTCCATTTGAAGAAATCGGCTCATTCCTGAGAAAAACCCTATGAATGTTCAGAATGTGGGAATGTTTCATTTCTCTCATACCCACTCAAGGACATATGAAAATGCACACTGTAGCTGCCTGGACCTTGTAAATACAAGAACGTACACAGGATTAAAACTCTAATAGTTTAGAAACTGCAAGAATATTTTCAGTTTTCACATTTACTTGAAAAGTCATGTGAAAACTCCCACGGGAAAGAAGTTCTATAAGTGAAGCTTTTCTAATTTGGAAAGCCTGATGCAAATTAATTAT
>NW_012115255.1:10964-11336 GCF_000951035.1 Colobus angolensis palliatus | reverse complement strand
ACATTTACTTGAAAAGTCATGTGAAAACTCCCACGGGAAAGAAGTTCTATAAGTGAAGCTTTTCTAATTTGGAAAGCCTGATGCAAATTAATTATCGTGTAGTGCTTGAAAAAAATGTACGAAGTGTTACACAAGTTACAAGTGTATTGTTTTTATCAGCGGTTCATTCTTAAAGAGTCTTGAGTATGCATTTCACCTTGTTTTGCAGGGAAACCTTGAGGTGAGGGTTCTGTAAATGCTCTTTAAGCAGTAGTACTTGAATTTCATAGATAATGATATTTTCTTAAGTTTGTTGGTAGAATTTTTGTCTATTCACTTGATAATGTGCTGGATTCATGGTTGAATTTGGATGTTTTTCTAATATGTAGGTAA
>NW_012115255.1:8600-10171 GCF_000951035.1 Colobus angolensis palliatus | reverse complement strand
AAAAAAAAAAAAAAAAAAAAGAAAGAAAGAAAAGGAAATAAAAGAAACATTCTCACTTTTTTAATGCTATAATGCTATACCACTCTCTGCTCCCACGTTAATCCCTGTTTGGGCCTGTGGGAGCTTATACCATCCTCCTATATGTAATTAATAACTGATGTCTGACTTATCTGTTTAGTAATAGATGTTATGTGTTTAACGGTGCCAGTAAATGTAGGGTGCTAATTCCTTCCTCACCAGTGGGGTGCTTGAGACGCTATTGAAACAATTGGCAACACGAATGGAATGGACCAGCCCTCGTGCTGGACACCTGCTCAACGTGACCTACCTGCTGTTGGCTGACTATTCCGTAACACATCAGCAGTCACCTGGGTCAGAACCGTGAGCTGATGATGGGCCTTCCCTTTGTTCTGCACAGTGTTTTGTGATCTTCAGGTGTTGTCATCTACTCCCACACTAAAATGCTCTCATCTCCTAGACATCAATGTTTAATTGCACCCCAGCATGACCTTTGGCCTGTGCTGAGCAGGCAGTTTTGAGGCCCTGGCTTATGAACGCACAAAAGCACAGCACATAAGCCAACACTTAAGTCCTAATTAGCAAGAATCAGGCTGTATCTCTGTAGTCCCTGCATCTGCTCTGGTCACCATCTCTGTATGCTGAGGGCAGCCATGTGAACATTATTAATTATTATACACTCCAAGACAATAGTTATTATGTAGGCAGAAGTAGTGGTGTTGTTTGTTTCTTGTGTTGCTGCTCCCCTTGCCGCTGGCCCATACACCCTCCTGATGAGGTGTACATCTATGGTGCCTCATGGTTCAGGCACTGCTGAGTAAACAAAATGGGAAGAAAGAGTTTGATATTAGCCCCTACCAAAGTATATGAAGAAGTGTCTCAGCTGCTTGCATTGAAAACTTCCTAGCCAGTGTGTGGGCTTTTCTTATCACTGCTGTTTATCAGCATGTCAAAAGTCTCATCTTCGGACTGCAAGTCTTGACGGCCTTAGACATAATGGCCTTACTGCATGTGGAGCTAACCCCAGGAAGATGGAGTGGCACTCTCTGGAGGATTAGGTGGTGTCCTCCAATGTGGGTTGATGGGCTCCTGAACTCTTTCCTTTAACCATGCAGAGAGTCTACACTGCCAGTGATCATGTGCCACAACTCTATAGATGTAGAAACTCAAAATATGCTGAAATAGTTTCCATTGAAAGGAAATAGAAAAGCGGTCTGGTGCCATGCTCTGGTTAAGAGAACTAGTAGATGGCTCACAAGAACACTGTCACTACTGTCTGTGCCTCTGTCACAGCAAATATCCTGATCCTTCAGTTTTAAGGGTGCAGAGCCATTTTCCTCCCTTTCTTACTGGTAGTTCTCCAGATAACTGTATGATATGCTGGGAAGGCAATATCCTGATAATCAAGTGACATTTGTCAGAACAGCCCAGGCTCTGTTATAGGCCCTGCTCGAAACAGAATGACCTTTAACGCTTGTGTCCAGAAAACCACATCCTTGGAGAAAACCCAATGTGGGCTGCTTTCTGGGGTCCCTCAGTTGTAGTGCAAGTGA
>NW_012115255.1:8145-8550 GCF_000951035.1 Colobus angolensis palliatus | reverse complement strand
AATGACCTTTAACGCTTGTGTCCAGAAAACCACATCCTTGGAGAAAACCCAATGTGGGCTGCTTTCTGGGGTCCCTCAGTTGTAGTGCAAGTGAAACGTTTACAGTGAAAACTCCATCCATCTGCTCTGGGTAGCCTTCCTGATCTTGTGGTAGTGGTTCATATTGAATCCTAGACATCTGTTGTCTTTTGTTTGCTGTTTGTAAGTAACAAATTCACTTCATGGAATTTATGTATGAATGTGTTTGCTCTCATTGTACTCAGAAATGTTGGTAGCCATTGTACAGTGAACCTGCTTCATAATTGGTGAAAGCACCTTTGGCCCCCTTGTGCCACAGCAAGGAGGTTCATTCAGCCAAACATAAACTTCATGTTTGTAAAACCCTGTAGCACAATTATTACCATG
>NW_012115255.1:6200-6708 GCF_000951035.1 Colobus angolensis palliatus | reverse complement strand
ATGTGGCTCAAATAAGAATTATACCTGGGGATACCCCAAAGTTTAAACATGGTATCCCCTATGATATTATGAGGAATTACTGTACATAAATCAGGTTGTCTTCCTTTAACTCTGAAAATTATATTATCTTGCCTAAATTCTCCATAACGCATCACTCCGCAGTATCCTATAGTGGACATGGCTTTTCTGACAAATAAGCACTAAAATTAAGTGTGTGCGACTCACCTATGTTCTTATCAAAATGGAAATCCCGGAATCCCACCAGTTAGAATAACATGACAGAATGTCAGATTTATGGAATATATAAGTTTTCTGTAAGGTTATTAGGTATTGATTCCATTTTATTAATAGATATCAATATATATATAGATTACCTATTTCTCCTGTGTTTTAGTATTAATAGATTGTGTCTCTTAATTCATCCAGTTGGTCTAAGTTACCAAGTTTGTGGGTTATGGAGATTGTAATATTCTTTATGATTTTATCATCCATGGGCTCTCTAATATAA
>NW_012115255.1:5362-5775 GCF_000951035.1 Colobus angolensis palliatus | reverse complement strand
ATATAAAGGCTTCTTTTAATTCTTAAATTATTAGGTTGGTGCAAAAGTAATTATGGTTTTGGACCATGAATTTTAAATTTGTATAACTAGGCTGCAACACATCTTTATTCAAAATAGAACCCATTACAATGGGCTGGGCACAGTGGCTCACGCCTGTAATCCCAGCACTTTGGGAGGCTGAGGCAGGCAGAAAAGGAGGTCAGGAGTTTGAGACCAGCCTGACCAACATGGTGAAATCCTGTCTCTACTGAAAAGACAAAAAGTAGCCGGGAGTGGTGGCATGTGCCTGTAATCCCAGCTACTCAAGAGGCTGAGGCAGGAGAATCTCTTTTTTTTTTTTTTCTGAGACAGAGTCTCGCTCTGTCACCCAGGCTGGGGTGCAGTGGCCGGATCTCAGCTCACTGCAATCTCTG
>NW_012115255.1:4191-5312 GCF_000951035.1 Colobus angolensis palliatus | reverse complement strand
TGACCTTTTATTGGTGCAAGTTTGACGTTGGGAAGTGGTTTGGAGCTTCTTCTCAGTCCAGCCACTGAGTTGGCTGTTGTATGAAATCCACTTTTTGTGGCAAGTCACAATCTGATTAAGAAATGGTTGATTGTTGTTTCATAGAATAAGAGAAGATGACACCTCAAAAGGATGTTTTTTAAAATATTTTGGTCAACTCATGAGGCACCCACTTATCAAGATTTTTCAACTTTCCAATTGGCTTCAAATGCCGAATGACCATAGAATGGTCGACATTCAGTTCTTCGCCAACTTCTTGTGTAGCTGTGAGAGGATGGAATTCAATGGTTGTTCTCAATTGGTCGTTATGAACTTTCGATGGCTGCCCACTTCGCTCCTCATCTTCAAGGCTCTTGCCTCCTTTGCAAAACTTCTTGAACCACTGCGATGTACATTAATTAGCAGTTCCTGGGCCAAATGCATTGATGTTGTGAGTTGTCTTCCCTGCTTTAGGACCCATTTTGAACTCGAATAAGAAAGTCGCTTGAATTTGCTTTTGGTCTGACATCATTTTCATAGTCTAAAATAAACAAGTAATAAGTCATTAGCAAAAAAAAAAAAAGGCAAGAAATGCCCATTAGAATGATGAATAACATATTTATTTAAGAGGGTATTCCAGTATCAAACAGCAAATTCCAAGAATGCAAAACTGCCATTACTTTTGTACTCATCTTAGAGTGATTTGTATGATTTCTTTTTTTCTTTGTTAGCCTGGCTTGATAGTTACCAATTTTGTTGATCTTTATGAAGAAACAGCTATTGTTCTATTGAGTTCTTCTGTTGATTTTCTGTGTTCAATGCCATTGACTTGTCATCTCATTTTTATTTCTTCTGAGTGAATTTGGCTTATATTGTTCTTTTTTCTTTTTCTTTTTTTTTTTTTTTGAGACTTAGTCTCACTCTGTTGCCCAAGTGACCTCGCTGTGTCACACGAGGTCAGGAGATCGAGACCATCCTGGCTAACACGGTGAAACCGTGTCCCTGCTAAAAATACAAAAAATTAGCCAGGCGTGGTGGCAGGCGCCTGTAGTCCCAGCTACTCAGGAGGCTGAGGCAGGAGAATAGCTTGAACCCAGGAGGTG
>NW_012115255.1:1060-3346 GCF_000951035.1 Colobus angolensis palliatus | reverse complement strand
GGAGGCTGAGGCAGGAGAATAGCTTGAACCCAGGAGGTGGAAATTGCAGTGAGTCGAGATTGTGCCACTGCACTCCAGCATGGGTGACAGAGCAAGACTCCGTCTCAAGAAAAAAAAAAACAAAAACATATTAGCTGGGCATGGTGGTGCATGCCTGTAATCTCAGCTTTTCGGGAGGCTGAGGCAGGAGAATTGCTTGAACCGGGACCCTGGAGGCAGAGGTTGCAGTGAGCCGAGATCATGCCACTGCACTCCAGCGTGGGCTACAGAGTGAGATGCTGTCTCAAAAAAACTAACTAACTAAATAAATAAATAATATGTGTGTATATATATTAAAATGTACACTCACACACACACACACACACACATATATTTGAAGTATTTTCTAATGAGAGCAGGTGTTCCGGAAGACCTCATTTAAATACAGAATCTGAATGGAGGCCCATGTCACATCTTCCGTTTTTTTCATCTTTACAGCTGGGCTTTTCTCCTCTTCTCTGCTGGACTCTGCTGTTTCTCACAAGGTGTTCAGAGAGTCTGTCCTGAATCATACAACCAGAAGATGAGAAGCACAGAGTGACACCAGTAGGAGAACTTAAAGATGCGGTGACAGTTGTCCTCCTCCTGCAGAGTCCATAGCAGTGCACTCCTACCGCTGGTGCCCTAGTTAAGCCTGGGGGCCAGCATGCCCGCTGATTGTCTGGGAGTGCTGCAGTCAGGGTCCCCACAATGGGCACTCAGCCAGTGCCCTTGCACTCTGCATGACCATGGCCATTGTCATCTCAGAGCCCCTGGGTACAGAACAATGCATCCTACCAGAGCTACATGTGAGGAAGGACCACGTGAGTCCCGGGAAAGAGCTGAGGCCCTGCGGGGGTAGGTGGCCAGGACCGAGACCTGATGCCTGTGTGGAGAATCGTCTGTGGGTGTGAGTGGCACTGTGGGGCCAGTGCCCGGGTTCTGATGCTCCCCCTCCTTAAAGATCAGGGCCCGAGCAGGGGCTGGTGTGTGTGTGACACCTGGAACTGCAGGGCCACCACCCATGTGTGAGGCCATCATGAGGACCTGAACACGGTGTTGTCTGCAGACCCCACCCATCCATTAGCCCCAATTCCTGGCCAGCTTCTGCCAAGGTGAGAGGGTGGAATTTGGAAGGTGGTTGTAAGCTGAAGCCTGTCCCCCGGTGGCTGACATACAGTGGTGACACTCCCTGTGTGGGGGAAAGAAAGAGAGATCAGAATGTTATTGTGTCTATGGAGAAAGATGAAGACATAAGAAAGTCCATTTTGATCTGTACTAGGAAAAATTCTTCTGCCTTGAGATGCTGTTAATCTGTAACCCTAGACCCAACCCTGTGCTCACAGAAGCATGTGCTGTATTGACTCAAGGTTGAATGGATTTAGGGCTGTGCAGGATGTGCCTTAGTCAAAATGTGTTTGCACCTCCTGGGCTCCAGGCTGCCAGCTGCCTGTCCAGGGTCTGAATGTCCTACTGTGACCTGTTTCCTCACCTGTCCCAGAGGACAGACAGGGAAGGCTTGTTTTGAGGATTACGCAGGGTAATCCCAGTCAGCCCTCATTAGCTTACCTATCCTCCAGGTCTTTTTGATTTCTTTTTTCTCTTGTTTGTTATGAAACTCTGGACAATTGTCCTCCAGCCTGTCTTCAGCTGGGGAGGTGGAAAGGCTGGACGATGCCCTTGACTTCAGGGCCCCTTCTGGGTGCCCCCTCCTCCTAGGGTTTTTAAAAGCATATACTTAGCAACATACCCTGTACCTGAGAGAGAGCTGCAGAGAACCTCCTGTGTGTCCAAACCAAAACACTTTGTTCCCTGACCCCGGGCCCTCATCACACCCCAAAGCCCACATACTTTCAGGTGGCCAGCTTCAGACAAGAGTCTGAACTCAATGCTTGTTTTCTGAGTTCTACACAGGCCCGTATGATGGGGCTACCTCCATTCTACCCTATGCCTCCCCCAATCCATTAGGGGCCTCAACCCCAGTGATCCCTAACTGGGAGCAAGGTTCCCCAGGCAAGGAATGCAGCCCTCCCAGGATGCCAGCCTGGCCATGTCCCAATGGATGTCAGTCCTGGAGCAAGAGGTCCAAGGCAGGGAGTTTCACCCCCCATTTCCCCAGGTGTGGTGACATTTCTGGGTTCCTAGCCTTCAAGATGGGATTTCCTTACTGTGCCACAGTGGGGGAAACCGAGGCACAGGGCCGGTGAGCAGTAAAGAAAGGAAACCTCTGTGACTAGGAAACGTCACTTGCCCAGCACAGCCGCTCCA
>NW_012115255.1:0-375 GCF_000951035.1 Colobus angolensis palliatus | reverse complement strand
GTTCTCTTCCTTCTGGGATCCCCAGGAAGCTCCCAGGACTGAATGATCCCCATAAAACACAGTGGCCAGGATGGGAGGGCTGGAGGTCAACTCCCTCCCGCCCCTGCCACCACAACCAAGAGGCCCCCGTGGAGGTTGGCCCTGAGCTGTGGGTCCCTGTGGGATGCAGGCTCCCACGGATACTTCAGGGGGTGAGCATGGGTCCTCCTGGCTGATGGGAGCCTGGTGGACACTGGGTGTGTGGGGCCTGTGTAGGTGGGTTGGACAGCACTGGGCCTAGCCAGGGAGCCGGGGACTGGTGTGGCCAAAGTGGGCAGCAATATGTTGCCAGAACAAAACGACAGTGCAACCAGCCCAGCTGGTAGGGAGAAGGAG
>NW_012115254.1:12996-13524 GCF_000951035.1 Colobus angolensis palliatus | reverse complement strand
TTGTTGATCTGTCATTGATCTATCATTGTTGAAAGTTGTGTATTGAAATCTCCTACTATTACTGTATTGCTATCTATTTCTCCCTTCACTTCCGTTAATATTCATTTTATATATTTAAGTGCTTTAATGTTGGCTGCATATATATTTATAATTGTTATATCTTCTTGATTAAATGAACCCTTTATCTTTATATAATAACCTTCTTTATCTCTTATGATAGTTTATGTCATAAGGACTACTTTGCATAATCTAAATACAACTACCAGTGGTTATCACTGGGATAAAATATCTTTTTCCACCTCCCCATTTTCAGCCTATGCATGTCCTTAATGCTAAAGTGAGTCTTTTATAGATACCATATAAATGTTTTTTCTTTTTTTAACCCATTCAGTCACTCTGTCTTTTGATAAAATAATTTAATCAATTTATATTTACAGTTATTATTGATAGGCAGGACTAGATTTTTCTAACTATCTTGTAGTTCCTTTATTTCTTTCTCCATTGTAGTCTTTTTTGTGATTTGATGAT
>NW_012115254.1:5590-6836 GCF_000951035.1 Colobus angolensis palliatus | reverse complement strand
AAGACCAGCCTGACCAACATGGCGAAACCCTGTCTCCACTAAAAACACAAAAAAATTAGCTGGGCATTGTAGTGGGCACTTGTAACCTCAGCTGCTTAGGAGGCTGAGGCAGGAGAATCACTTTAATCTGGGAGCCGAGATGGCGCCATTGCACTCCAACCTGGGCAACAAGAGCAGAACTCCGTCTCAAAAAAAAAAAAAGAAAGAAAGAAAAATTGTGTGGCTCAGATGGCAAACAATTGTAACCTGGGTGTGGATGAAGATGACATTGAAGAGCTCCTAGAGGTGGTTTCTGGCAAATTGATTCATGAGGAATGGTTTGAACAGGAACAGGAACAGGAACACAGAGCTTAAGAAGAAACAAGAGAAAGAAAAACTGTAGAAGAAGAAAAAGAAAAACCTCGAGAAATTTCACACTGGAGGGCTTAGCAGGAGCTTTCGCAAACCTCAAGAAGATCCTTAAAAAGACTGAAAACATGGACTCTACCTCTTAATAAAAAGTTTTTATTAATAGAGATGAATACTCAAGGTACATAATTTGCTTACAAGGAAATCTAAAGTGGGGAAAAAAAGCATCAAACCAAGCAAACCATCATGGACCTAGTTCCAAGAGGAGTGACACATTTTCAAGAATAGCCTCAGGCAGTTTCTTCAGGAGGTATTCTAGAAGAAGATTTTTTTTCATTGGAGACGACATATCCATGAAAGTTATTGCCACTGAAGACCTTCCAGTGGGACAAGATGTGGGAGTGGAAGACAGTGATAGCCATGATCCAGACCCCGTGTAGACCTAGCCTAAAGTGTGTGTTTGTGTCTTAGTTTTCAATAAAAACATTTAAAAGTAAAAAAATAAAAATGTTTTAAAATAGATAGGCTTTTGGAATGAGGATATAAGGCACAACTATTTTGGTACAGCAGCACAATGTGTTTGTGTTTTAAGATAAATGTTATTACAAAAGAGTCAAAAAGTTCAAAAAAATTAAAGGTTTATAGGGTAAAAAGGCTACATTAAGCAAAGGTTAATTTATTATTGAAAAAATTGTTAATAAATTTAGTGTAGTCTAAGTGCACAGTGTTTATGAACTCTGCAATAGTTCACAGTCATGTCTTGGGCCTTCACATTTGTTCACCACTAACTCCCTGACTCACCCAGAGCAACTTCCAGTTCTGAAAATTCATGGTAAATGACCTATATAGGTACCCCATTTTTTATACCATTTTTTTTTTACTGTATCTTTTCTATATT
>NW_012115254.1:3675-5540 GCF_000951035.1 Colobus angolensis palliatus | reverse complement strand
ACATAACTACATTCTGATCAACCACAAACCACATATACAATGATGGTCTCATAAGATTATTATAAAGTTGAAAGACTTCTTACTATCTAGTGGCATTACAGCTGTTATAACACCATAACACAATGTATTACTCATGTATACATCATGATGCAGGCATAAACAAATGTACTGTGCTGGCAGTCATATAAAAGTATAGCACATACAATTATGTACAGTACATACTATTTAATAACGATAATAAATAACTAACCATTTTCTGTATTTACTATCTATATTTTTTATAATTATTTTAGAGTATACTTCTTCCACTTATTAAAAAAATGTTTACTGTAAAACAGTGTGTCATATTATGCTAGCAGCAGCCTCTTACAGCTTGTGTTTATTGTGCCCTTTGATTGTATTATTGTATCTTGTGGTTAAATTTATCTAGTATTGTTTTGTTCATCATGGCCCTTAAGCATACAAAATCTACAAATAATGCTGCTGGTAGAAGCCACATCAAGTGATTGACCTGATTGACTGGGAAATGAAATTAAAAGTGATTAAGGATTACAGAGGGGGAAAATCAGTGATGGTTATTGCTCACCAGTCAGGCTTATTCCATTACCACATAGGTACGATCTTGAAGAACAAGAACAAAGTGACAAATTGTTAAAGAATCTGCTTCACTGAAGGCAAGGAGACTAACAAAACTTTGAGATGGGTCTATATCAGATATGGAGACACTTCTAATGAACTGGATTGAAGACAAGACACAGAAACATATCCCTCTCAGTCCCATGAAGTTCATGGCCAATGCAAAAGGTTTGTTTGCAACATTGAAGGAAAAGTTTGGGCCTGACTATGTTGGTAGATTTAGTGCTAGCTTTGGGTTGCTTAAATTATTGAAAAATTGTTATTCATTACATAATGTGGACGTGAGTGGTGAGTCTGCAAGGGTTGATGTGAAGGCAGCTGAAGAATTTTGGGAAACTCTAGATAAGCTGATTGTGGAGGAAAATTACTTGCAGAGCAAATATTCTATACAGATGAAATCTCCATCATATTCCGGAAATGGATGCCTGAAAAGATTTTTATCCTAAGGAGGCCAAGTCAATGCCAAGTTTCAAGGTTTTTTAAAAAGAGGATAACAGTCTTGCTTGAGGGCAATATTGCAGGCTACAAATTGAAACCCTTTGTGATCTTGCACAGTGAGAGCCCCAAGTCTTTCAATAAACACACACTGCCTGTGTACAACAAGAAAAACAAGAAGTCATGGATGACCCACCTCCTCTTTCAAAATGTCCTCCTAAATCATTATGCCAGCAAAATTGAGAAATACTGTTTAAAGAATAATATGCCTTTCTACATTTTGCTTATTGTTGAGAATGCTTCTGCATATTCTCTTTTTATTGGTGATCTTTATCCCAAAGTCAAAGTGGTGATTCCAAGGACCACATATTTAAGTAAACCAATGGATCAACTAGTTATAGCAGCTATAATACCTATTACTTGAGGAGGATTTTTACCCACGTTACTGCTGTAACTGAGGAAGACACAGAGAAGACACTGGTAAAATTCTGGAAAAATTACAACATCTATGACTGCATCAAAAACTTTGCTTGGGCTGGGGTGATGTCACTGTGGACTATATATGAATGGTCCCTGGAAGAAGACACACAAGTTTCATCTGCAATGTCAAAGGATTTGCCAAGGATGAGAGTGTTACAAAAATGAAAAAAAAGGCCAGGCACAGTGGCTCATGCCTGTAATCCCAACAGTTTGGGAGGCCGAGGTGGTTGGATCACCTGAGATCAGGAGTTCAAGACCAGCCTGACCGGCCGGGCGCGGTGGCTCAAGCCTGTAATTCCAGCACTTTGGGAGGC
>NW_012115254.1:0-2425 GCF_000951035.1 Colobus angolensis palliatus | reverse complement strand
AGAGCAACTTCCAGTTCTGAAAATTCATGGTAAATGACCTATATAGGTACCCCATTTTTTATACCATTTTTTTTTTACTGTATCTTTTCTATATTTACATCCACAAATACTTACCATTGTGTTACAACAGCCTACAGTATTCAATATAACATCCTGTATAGGTTGGTAGCTTAGCAGCAATAAACTATACCATATAACCTAGGTATGTAGTACATTACATCATCTTAAGTTTGTGTGTAAGTATACTCTGTGATGTTCACACAGTGATGAAATTGACTAACAATGCATTTCTCAGAATATATGCTCATTGTCAATCAATGCATGACTGTGTATTTATTTTTCAGTCTTTTGTCTTTTAACTTTTATACTAAACAGTGATTTATATACCACCATTACACTATTAGAGTATTTTGCATTTGACTAGATACTTACCTTTACCAGTGAGTTTTATATTTTATATGTTTTCATATTGCAAATTAGTATCCTTTCATTTCAACATGAAGAACTCTCTTTAGCATTTCTTGTAGGGCAAGTCTAGTGTTGATAAACTACCTTAGTTTTTGTTTGTCTGAAAAAGTCTTAATTTCTCCTTCATTTCTGAAGAACAGCTTTGCTGAGCATAGTATTATTTGTTGACAGATTTTTTTTTCTTTCTTTCAGCACTTTGAGTATATCATCCCACTCTCTTTTAGCCTGTATGGTTTCTGCTAAGAATTCCACTGAGAGTTTTACTGAGATTCCTTTGTATGTGACTGGTGGTTTTTTCTTGCTTTCAAAAATGTCCTCCTTATCCTAGGAGGAGAAGCCCTGGATTATGTGCCTTTTCTCAATTTCACAAAGCCAGGCTGGATACTGGGAGTCTCTTATTTATCTTCCCTAAGACAGTGTTCTGAAGTTTTCAAGGTTGTGGCCATTATCCCAGTCCTACAGAGTCAAGTTGGCTACTGAAATTCTGTTTCTGAAATTTGTTGTGCTGCATGAAGGTACTCATGCACAATGACCATGGTATGCCATTCATGGGGACATCCAGGGCACTGATATGGGGGCACACGCAAGGTGCTGATATTGTTTGTTGGCTGATTGGGGTGTCCATAGGCAAGTTGTTTTGCTGAATTCATGGGAGTGTCTCTTGGTAGAGTCCATGAGCCAGTTCCAGTTAACAGGAAACATAGCCCATTGCTGAGATCCATGTGCTACTAGACCTTGTTCCTAGCTACCCTTAGACCATGTAGCTGTGCCAATTCCTTCAGTGTTTTGGTTGGCATGAAACAAAAATGGACCTCCAGGGTAGTGTCCTATAAGACTTCTGAAGCCACAAGTGCACTTCACTCTTGCTCTCCTTCAGAGATAAAATTGTGGTTTGAGGAAACCTCTCTCAGTACTGAGCTGTGCCATCTTCGGGAAGAGGTGGTGATGCAGGTAAAGTGAAACTATTTTTCTTACCCTCTTCAATGAGTACGTTCCCAAATGCTGGATTCTCTCAGCTAGACTCCAGGGTTCCCAAAAATATATTCTCACCCACGAGTAGCTGTGAAAATTGATGTTTGTGCAAAGGAGTGAGGACTGGAATCTTCTATTCCACCATCTTGCTGATGTCCAAGTGACTTTCTAAACTTCTACTTGGATCTTCCTGTAGTGTACTAAAGAGGCAGATATGATAAAAACCACATTTCCTGAATGAATTTGTAGATACAGTTCCAGGTATGATTTAGGTTCCACCAAAGCATGCATTTTGTTTTGTTTTGTTTTGAAACTTAAATTCAGAACTGAGGAGGTAAAAATAGAAGCATAGAATGAAGCATTTCTTTTCCAGGGTGGATTATTCCAGCTGCAGCATGGTTCTCAAGCTAGTACCTACAGTGATAGCTTCCCAGTGTGGTGGGCAGTTTTCTCATTTTGACAGAAGCAACAGCTATGCTTGCAGCCAACTCTGTTCCGTGCCTTTATGAATCATTTCTGGAAGCTCAAAGTATAACTTATTTCTGCAGTTATTCCAATATTTCTGAATTTTATATAATGTTACAGTAAATCCTTTATTAAACAAGTTAGATTCTGTTCTTTGCAACTGAATATCTCTATAACAAAGTGTCAAAGAAAGAGCAAACTAAGATTTGCTATCTGATCTAACTAGGCTTCAATAGAAAAAGTCTTCCACTAAAACTAAATGGTGGGATCTAAAGAAATCCATAATATGCATTGGTAAAGCAGTTACTTATCACCCGTGGTCACCTGGAATGAAGTGTCTTTTGGAGTCAATGCCTTGATGGATCAAATGGCCACAAAATAAAATACTACGGTAAAAATGAAGAATTTAAAGTTCATGACGTTCTGTACTTTTAACTACATTGTTGTAGTTAAAAAGACTAATAAAAAATGAAACAACTAGTTTAGGATTTTAAATTCCAGCTTAGATCAGGTTATGATT
>NW_012115253.1:13704-14202 GCF_000951035.1 Colobus angolensis palliatus | reverse complement strand
CTCTCCAGGTCCCTGCAGGCCCCTCCCCTGGCTGTCAGCGGGGCCTGCCCACCAGTCCCTCGGCAGTGGGAAAGCGTTCAGGGAAGCAGCCGGGAGGGGCGCAGGTGGGGGCAGAGCCAGGGCTGGGGGAGACCGCAGCTCTCCAGGGCCCTACCCCATCCGCAGCTCCGGCCTCACCTGGCGGGCCCCGTGCAGAGCTGTGGGAAGCTGCCGACCCACTGTCATCATCTTCCCTTTATCAAGAATTGATCATTTTCCAGGTGGCGTCTCGGCTCCTCTTCTGAGAAATTATAGATCCACGGGGAGAAAGTCCACACCCAGAAAAACCCACGATCCGTTTACTCAGCAGAAAACGCAGACTCAGCAGGCGCCTGGGGCCAGTGGACCTGGGCGGCCTCCTCTTAGGAGAAGTCGCCGTGTGGGGGCCCCTGACCTGTGTCAGGCCACACACCACACCTGGGAGCCCTGCACACTCCAGGCGAGAAGGGAGAATATGTC
>NW_012115253.1:8009-9354 GCF_000951035.1 Colobus angolensis palliatus | reverse complement strand
TCGGGGTCCAAGGTGGGCCGTGATGTGGCCCTGGGGGCTGATGGCCAGTGCCCAGGCCCCATGCAGGGCTGACGGGGGAGGGCTGGGCAGCAAGGTCGGGGTGGGGACCCCTTGTAGCAACCTGGGAGAGGCTGAGGCTCGAGGCAGGTTTGGGGAGCCCAGGACTTTACCAGCTCCTGTTGCAGGCAGGGTGCCCCTTGGGCAGCTCCTGGGGTCTTGACCCCACCCCTGGCCTGAGCAGCCAGCCATGTGGGCCTCAGGGGCTGCCTCCCCTTCCCCGCGCCCCACCTAGCCGTCCACCCGCCCTCCCGGGGGTTCCCTAAAGCCTGGGTGGGAGCTACCATTTGTTCTTCAGGCCCATGGTGCTGTCCAGGGCCCAAGCTCGCCCCACCTCTCCCACTGCCCCGCCCCCAGCCTCTTCTAGGAACGCCTGGCAGGGCTGCAGGCGCCTGTTTGCTTTTGCCCTGCACCATCCTCGGGGAAAGTGTGGGGGTGGCCTGGCCATGGGAGCCAGTTCTTGTGCCCCAGACAAGCCTCACCTGCCCCTTGCTGTCCCCCAAGGCTCTGGTGAGGGCCTGGCCGCCCCACAGTCACCGCTTGTGTGCAGAGAGGCCACAGGAGTGTGTGCCCAGCCATGTCCGAGGCCACCCCTGGGCTCCGTCTCCACCTGCCTCCAGCGGCCCCTCGTTCCCCTCCACCTGCTCAGACCACTTCCCAGTCAGTCGCTGTCTCCACCAGGGCCTGAGCCGCTGCAGCCCCTCCTCTCCAGGTCCCTGCAGGCCCCTCCCCTGGCTGTCAGCGGGGCCTGCCCACCAGTCCCTCGGCAGTGGGAAAGCCTTCAGGGAAGCAGCCGGGAGGGGCGCAGGTGGGGGCAGAGCCAGGGGTGGGGGAGACCGCAGCTCTCCAGGGCCCTACCCCATCCGCAGCTCCGGCCTCACCTGGCAGGCCCCGTGCAGAGCTGTGGGAAGCTGCTGACCCACTGTCATCATCTTCCCTTTATCAAGAATTGATCATTTTCCAGGTGGCGTCTCGGCTCCTCTTCTGAGAAATTATAGATCCACCGGGAGAAAGTCCACACCCAGAAAAACCCACGATCCGTTTACTCAGCAGAAAACGCAGACTCAGCAGGGGCCTGGGGCCAGTGGACCTGGGCGGCCTCCTCTCAGGAGAAGTCGCCGTGTGGGGGCCCCTGACCTGTGTCAGGCCACACACCACACCTGGGAGCCCTGCACACTCCAGGCGAGAAGGGAGAATATGTCCCTGTTCTCTTCCTTTGGGAGAGGCCGAGCGTCGTGGGCAGGCAGAGCCTCACCAGGGCTGCGGCAGCTGGGTAAGGGGGCTCCAG
>NW_012115253.1:2170-3029 GCF_000951035.1 Colobus angolensis palliatus | reverse complement strand
TCTCACCTTGAATTATAATAATTCCCACGTGTCAAGGGCAGGGCCAGGTGGAAATAACTGAATCATGGGGGAAGTTTTCCCCATACTGTTGTGGGTAGTGAGTAACTCTCATGAGACCTGATGGTTTTATAAATGGGAGTTCCCCTGCAGACGCGCTCTCGCCTGCCACCATGTAAGACCCTGTGCCTTCCGACGTGATTGCGAGGCCTCCCCACCATGTGGAACTGTGAGTCCATTAAACCGCTTTCCTTTATAAATTACCCAGTCTCCGGTATGTCTGTCAGCAGCATGAGAAAAGACTAATATAGTAAATTATTACTGTGATAATTATTATTACAGTGGGACACTGCTGTAAAGATACCCAAAAATGTGGAAGTGACTTTGGAACCGGGTAACAGGCAGAGGTTGGAACCATTTGGAGGGCTCAGAAGAGGACAGGAAGATGTGGGAGAGTTTGGCACTTCCCTGACTTGCTGAATGCCTTTGACCAAAATGCTCATAGTGATATGGCCAACAAAGTGCAGGCTGAGGTGGTCTCCGAGAGGAGGAACTTGTTGGAAACTGGAATAAAGGTGACTCTTGCTGTGCTTTAGCAGAGACTGGTAGCATGTTGCCTCTGCCCTAGAGATTTGTGGAACTTTGAACTTGAGAGAGATGATTTAGGGCATCTGGTGAAAGAAATTCCTTTTTTTCGTTTTTGAGATGGAGTCTCGTTTTGTCACCCAGGCTGGAGTGCAGTGGCGTGATCTCGGCTCACTGCAACTGCTGCCTCCCATGTTCAAGCAATTCTCCTGTCTCAGCCCCCTGAGCAGCTGGAACTACAGAAGTGCACCGTCACACCCAGCTCATTTTTGTATTT
>NW_012115253.1:0-321 GCF_000951035.1 Colobus angolensis palliatus | reverse complement strand
GCCCAGCCACGTGTACTGTTTTACAAGGTATGCGAGTTTCAGTTGTCCCACATCCTCACCAGCATTTGGTATGTTCCTGTAAGCTATTCCCACTCATGTTTTTCTGTTAACTAGTGATGTCAGACCTCTTCATGTGTTTATTGGCCATTCTAATGTCTGTCTTTAGTGACATAATCTAAGTTACCCTTTTGTTTTTAATTTTTTTAACATGTTCAAAGCTGCTGGATACTCATTTTCAATTGGGTTATGTTCTTGAGTTGTGTAAGACTTTGTATATTACTTACAACTCTCAGTGGTGGATCAACAAGGAAAAAAAAAAAA
>NW_012115252.1:17511-18231 GCF_000951035.1 Colobus angolensis palliatus | reverse complement strand
ACACAAAGCTTCAGAGCACTAGCTGGTCACCTACTGGATCCCGAGTAGAAATTTCCTGTAAGAAATTCTGGGGAGGGCCAGGCGCAGTGGCTCACGCCTGTAATCCCAGCACTTTGGGAGGCTGAGGGGGGTGGATCACAAGGTCAAGAGATCGAGATCATCTTGGCCAACATGGTGAAACCCGTCTCTACTAAAAATACAAAACTTAGCTGGGCATGGTGGCAGGCGCCTGCAGTCCCAGCTACTTGGGAGGCTGAGGCAGGAGAATCACTTGAAAAAGAGCGGCGGAGGTTGCAGTGAGCCGGGATCGTGCCACTGCACTCCAGCCTAGGCGACACTGAGACTCCGTGTCAAAAAAAAAAAAAAAGAAAAAAAAAAATGAAGTACTGGTACCTACAACAGACACAAAAGCCATATACTAGATGATTCCATGTGTGTGAAATGTCCAGAAGAGGCAAATCCATGGAGCAGCCAAGTAGAATGGTGATTGCCAAGAGCTTAGGAGAGGAAGGGCTAATGGCCTTGAGGTTCTTTTTAAGGTGATGAACATGTTTCTTTGGAGACAGGGTCTCGTTCAGTTGCCCAGGCTGGAGTGCAGGCTTTTTCTTTCCTTTTTTTTTTTTTGTGCAGTAGTGTGGTCACAGCTCACTGCAGCCTCAACCTCCTGGTCTCAGGTGCTCCTCCCATCTCAGCCTCCTGAGCAGCTTGGACCACAGGCCT
>NW_012115252.1:10706-11746 GCF_000951035.1 Colobus angolensis palliatus | reverse complement strand
ATGGAGTTTCACTCTTGTTGCCCAGGCTGGAGTGCAATGGCATGATCTCAGCTCACTGTAACCTCCGCCTCCCGGGTTCAAGCGATTCTCCTGTCTTAGCCTCCCAAGTAGCTGGGATTACAGGTGCGTGCCACCACACCTGGCTAATTTTTGTATTTTTAGTAGAGATAGGGTTTAATCATATTAATCAGGCTGGTCTCAAACTCCTGACCTCAGGTGATCTGCCCATCTCAGCCTCCCAAAGTACTGGGATTACAGGCGTGAGCCACCGTGGCCAGCCTAGTTATTTTTTCTGATCCTCTCCTTCCTCCCACCCTTCACCCTTTGACAGGCCCCAGTGTGTGTTGTTCCCATCTATGTGTCCATGTGTTCTCATCATTTAGCTCCCTTTTGTGAGAATATGCAGTATTTGGTTCTCTGTTCCTGCATTAGTTTGCTAAGGATAATGACTTCTAGCTCCATCCCCGTCCCTGCAAAGGACATGATCTCGTTCCTTTTTATGGCTGCATAGTATTCCATGGTCTATATGTAGCACATTTTCTTTATCCAGTCTCTCATTGATAGGCATTGAGATTGATTCCATGTCTTTGCTATTGTGAATAGTGCTGTAGTCCTTTTCTTCTAAGGAGACCAGTCATATTGGATTATGTGTCCACTCTCATCCAGTATAACCTCATCTTAAATGATATCTTAATTACATCTTCAAAGAAATAAGGTCACACTCATAGGTACTGGGGGTTAGGACTTCAACATAGGTTTTTGGGGGAAACTATTCAATGCCTAACACAACCTCTCCAAGAAAAACAATCTTATTGAAATTTTAATTGGAATTGTATTGAATTTAACAATTTATATCATAATTTGGGGACTTTGACTTTTTTTTTTTGAGATGGAGTCTTGCTCTGTCGCCCAGGCTGGAGTGCAGTAGCACAATCTCAGCTTACTGCAACCTCCGCCTCCCAGGTTCAAGCAATTCTCCTGCCTCAGCCTCCCATGTAGCTGGGACTACAGGCGCCTGCCACCATGCCTGGCTAATTTTT
>NW_012115252.1:5628-6835 GCF_000951035.1 Colobus angolensis palliatus | reverse complement strand
AGAGAAAGAAGGAAAGAAAGAAAAGAGAAAGAGGAAGGAAGGAAGGAAGGGAGGAAGAGAGGAAGGAAGGGAGGAAGGGAGGGAGGGAGGAAATAAGGCTTTTCTGATGGCAGAGGAGCCTTGATCTTGGAAAAGCTGTCCAGGTCTAGAACACCATCTGCTTCTAGGGAGAAATTTTCCCCAGCTAGCTTTACATTGAAGGCCGGGAGCAGTGGCTCACACCTGTTATCCCAGCACTTTGAGAGGCCAAGGTGGGTGGATAACTTGAGGTCAGTGGTTCGAGACCAGCCTGACCAACATGGTAAAACCCCACTCCCGGTATCAATTTTCTGTGTAGTTTGTTCTCACACTGCTATAAAGAACTACCTGAGACTGGGTAATTTATGAAGAAAATTAATTTAACTGACTTACAGTTCTGCAAACTTAATGGGAAGCATGACTGTGAGGCCTCAAGAAATGGACAATCAGCAGAAGGTGAAGGGGAAGCACCTTCTTCACAATGGCGGCAGGAGAAAGAGATAGTGAAGGGGGAACCGCCACACACTTTTATTATTTTTTGTTTGTTTTTTTTGTTTTTTGAGATGGAGTTTCACTCTTGTCCAGGCTAGAGTACAATGGCATGATCTCAGCTCACTGCAACCTCTACCTCCCGGGTTCAAGCGACTCTCCTGCCTCAGCCTCCCGAGTAGCTGGGATTACAGGCACATGCCACCACGCCCAGCTAATTTGTGTATTTTTAGTAGAGACAGGGTTTATATTGGTCAGGCTTGTCTTGAACTCCTGACCTCAGCCTCCCAAAGTGCTGAGATTACAGGTGTGAGCCACTGTACCAGGCCCGAATTTACCTTAATTTAACAGAATGCAATTATGGGCAATGAGATAAAGAGGAAACTGTTCTGACATTTCTAGAAATTTGCTCACACCTATATGAAATCTTACGTTCTTTCATTATCTCACCTGACGCTCATAAAAACTTTGTGCAAAGGAGTTCCGAGGAGTACTAATATTTAGGAGAGCTGGGCAGACGAAGAACTAACAAAGGTAAACGATGGAAAGATGCTAAGAAACCAAGCGAAGTTATTGTTTCAAAGAGGCGCCACTCCACAATTCAAAGGCTGCTGAGAAATTAAGAATAAGAAGGTGGCCCGGCGCGGTGGCTCACGCCTGTAATCCCAGCACTTTGGGAGGCCGAGATGGGTGGATCACG
>NW_012115252.1:0-623 GCF_000951035.1 Colobus angolensis palliatus | reverse complement strand
GGCAGGTCTTTTTAATACCCCCATTTCACAGGTGAGGACACAGTGGCCTTTCTAATATCACACACCAGCAAGTGTCAGAGCTTCAAACCCAGGCAGCCTGGTTGCAGAGAGTCACATAACCGCTCTGCAAAGCTGCCTCCCTCTGCTTCAGAGGGGCTCAGATTTGGGGTTTGCCTCTCACTAGCTGGGCAAGCCTAGGCATTGGCCTTCTTAGAGCCTTGGTTTTCTCGCCGCAGAATGAGGGTAACTGCAGAGTTGTTGAGAAGCATTTGAAGCACCTGATTCTTGGTGCTCAATACAGGGAACTTGTGATAGTTACTCCTGACTTAGAGCAGCGCTCAGGCAGGCACTGTGCTAGGATGTGATTACTGATGCATCTCCAAGCTGAAAGCTGAGCCCAGGTAAGCCTGTGGTCCCATGCCAGCGAGCAGCTGCCAGTGCCTCCCTCTGCTGCAGAGCTTGGCTGTGTGTGGATGGATGGGACAAGTCACTCCAGAAGCTTCTCCCCTTAAGACATCTTGACATTAAGGAATCTTCTTCCTTTGCTCCTCTTTCTGTCCTCCTTGCCCCCCTTCCTCCCTCCCTTTCTTCTTTAAATGCCCAAAGTCAGTTGATATCTTTTC
>NW_012115251.1:11655-12002 GCF_000951035.1 Colobus angolensis palliatus | reverse complement strand
CCCAAAGTGTCATCTTTGATTATTCTTTGACCCCAAAGCCAGCCTTGGGCACGTCCCCAGTGCTGGGAGAGGTGCCGCCTCCACGGGCTCTGGCTTGCGCAGAGTTGAGTCACTTTTGCTTCCTTGCCCCTCTGCTCTCTGTTTGGTTTAAAAAACAAAGACCAACACCTGCAGGCGGGCGAAGTGAGCTTTGACCCACCTGCTTCCGCCCCTGCAGCCTCGGGCCCCATCCTCCCACGTGGCCGCACTAGAGGTGCTGGGGGTGGAGTGGGGACCAGACCTGAGGGGGTTCTGGGTTCGGCTTCCCAGCAGGAGCAGCTGGGGCATCATCAGTGGGGCAGGTGACC
>NW_012115251.1:5370-6340 GCF_000951035.1 Colobus angolensis palliatus | reverse complement strand
TGATTGGCTGGAACAGACATGAACTCATAGAGGGTCAAAGCTGTCCTCCTGCAGGCTAAATCCCCTCTTGAAAAGGAAGCCATCGCCAGCCTCTCGTGCCCACCCCCATCTAGACCCCCCAATCCTCTCCAGTCTCAGTGTCTTGGAAGAGCCTCTGGATCACAGGGGCCGGGAAATTCCACTGGTCATCCCCACCAAGCAAACACATTCTCCCATCCAGAGTCCCTCAGTGGGTGAAGGCTGAGCCCCAGTAAAGGACAGATCATCGCTGTCACCGGCGAGTGAACTAGAGCGACTCCATGATGAGTAGGGGCTGGGAAAAATGAGGCTGAACCTTCTGCGCTGCATTCTCAGGTTAGGCATTCTTAGTCACAGGATCAGATAGGAGGTTGGCAGGATTAGTATCGCGAGATACAAGTCACCGAGACCCTGCTGATCCAACAGGACACAGTAAAGAAGCCAAAACCCACCAAAACCAAGATGGTGACAAAAGTAACCTGCAGTCGTCCTCACTGCTCATTATGCACTAATTGTAATGCATTAGCTGCTAAAAGACACTCTCACCTGCATCATGACAGCTTACAAATGCCGTGGCAACATCCATAAGTTACCCTATATGGTCTAAAAAGGGGAGGGACCGTCAGTTCAGAAAAATCCCCTCCCCTTTCTTGGAAAACTACAAACAGTCCACCTGTTGTTTAACATATAATCCAGAAATAAGTGTCAGTATAGTTAGCCAAGATCCAAGAACCCTGTGTTGGGGTAGGGATTGGGACTCCTTTCTGGTAACAATACTAGGGTTCACGGAGCCCCCACATCCCAGGGCAAGTGGTGCAGAAGCCTGAGCTATCAGTAGCCACCTCTGTCAGGCTTCTATGTGGATTCCTTGGTGCAGGGCATTTGGTTTACCAGGCCTGAGAGACCCACTCCTGAAGCGCTAGCCCAGCCCCATCACCACAGCCCAGACACA
>NW_012115251.1:2526-3743 GCF_000951035.1 Colobus angolensis palliatus | reverse complement strand
CTCACTGCAGCCCTGTCCACCACTGCAGCCCAGCCACAACACTGCAGCCCAGCCCACCATTGCAGCCCAGGCCCGGCAGTCATTGCCCTTGCTAGTTCTGTGTGCAGGAATGAGAGAGAACACTCTGGAAAGTGCTAGACACATGGGAGACCCTCAAGGAATGGTGGCTGCCACTGAGAACTCTGTTTCTGTGGCGCTTTCTGGACACATGGCTCCTCTGCAGATTTTTATTCCAAAACTAAGCTCCCATCACCCAGTCCTATCCTCCCTGCTGGCAGAGCTTGTCCCTGGATCCAAGTTCTCTTCTTTGCACCAAATCCAGTGGCCTCAAGTCCCAGCTCTGCTTGGCATAGGGGCTTTTCAAAGCCCTGTCTGCCCTGCTGTGAGATGGGGTCACCCAGCCGCCCCCCGGGGGATGGTATTGCTGACGGAGCAGGTGAGGACAATGCCAAGAGCTTTGCGTGGTCTGGCTTTCCCAGACTGGATGTGCCCCTCTGGTTCTCAGTGTCCCAGCATGGGCAATGGCTGATGCCGACCACTCACACTTGGTTCCCCAGAGCCAAGCAGGCTCCTTGAGGACAGGGATCTGACCCCCACACAGGGCCCCCAGGATCTGCTTGACGGGGGCACCAGGCAGTTCTCCCGGAAGGCAGGGCATGTCCTCAGGGCTCTCTGGGGTTGGGTGGGCCTGGGTCATTGCTGCCTCTGCCCACGGTCTTTCTAGAGGCTTCCCCGAGTGCCAGAGCTGCCCTGGAGGGCCAGGGTTACCGGAAAACTCAAAGGGAGAAAGTCAGAGAGACACCAGCCCACCCAAGAAGTGCAGGGCCTTGGGGACACCAAGGGTGAACTCTGTGCTGTGAAGGGCAGACCTGGCCTGGAGAGAGGGAGCCTGCGGAGGAGACAGGGGATCTCCCGGTGCTCTTCCGAGGAAGCCCCTGGATCTCCCACTGTGTTCTGCTCTCCTGGGCGGGCAGCTGTCAGGGCGGGCAGGTGTCAGGATGGCGCCTGGCATAGTTGGTTTTGGGCAGAAGCCCTGCCCGTGGCCTGCATGTTGCATGTCTGTCTGTGCGTTGTGTCTCTGCTCTGCAGCCTCAGCAGGTACTGTGACGGGGGATGGCCGGGCAGGGACCTGGCCAGCTGTTTGTCTTAGCTGCCTTCACACGTCAGGGTTTGCTTTGCACATCACATCCCTGTGACCATACAGGTGGGATTAGTTT
>NW_012115251.1:0-368 GCF_000951035.1 Colobus angolensis palliatus | reverse complement strand
CTAGAATGCAGTGGTGTAATCATAGCGCACTGTAGCCTTGAACTCCTGGGCTCAAGAAATCCTCCCACCTCAACTTATTGAGTAGCTGGGACTACGGACACGTGCCACCATGCCTGGCTAATTTTTAAAAAGTTTTGTAGAGATGGAGTCTCACTATGTTGCTCAGGCTGGTCTCTAACTTCTGGGCTCAAGCAATCTCCCGCCTCAGCCTCCCAAAGTGCTGGGAATATAGGCATGAGCCACTGTGCCCGGCTGGCCTCAGTATCTTTTGAGGTTCCCCTGATGACTCTACAGAGCAGCCACAGTTGACAGCCATTGCCCTGGAATCATCGTGTTCACTCACATTTCATTTTTACAATGACTGTAAT
>NW_012115250.1:22751-23751 GCF_000951035.1 Colobus angolensis palliatus | reverse complement strand
GACCAGCCTGACCAACATGGAGAAACCCCGTCTCTACTAAAAATACAAAAATTAGCCGGGTGTGGTGGCACATGCCTGTAATGCCAGCTACTTGGGAGGCTGAGACGGGAGAATCATTTGAACCCGGGAGGTGGAGGTTGCAGTGAGCCAAGATCGTGCCATTGTACTCCAGCCTGGGCAACAAGAGCGAAACTCCGTCTCAAAAGAAAACAAAACAAAACAAAAATAAAAAAACACAAACTACCCCCCCGCAAAAAAAAAGAAAAAAAAAGAAAAAACAATCAAAGGAGCATGAGGAAGCTTTTGGGGATGACGGATGCACTTATACAACTTTATTGTAAAGATAGTTTTCACAGGGTGTATGCAAATGTCAAAACTCATCAAATTGTACCCTTTGCGGTTTATTGTATGTCAATTCAGTAAAGCTACTTAAAGAAACAACATGGATATATCACATAATTTGCCATTAGATTGGCAAAAACTAGAAATCTGAGTAATGCTAAGTGTTAGCCAAAATGAGGTATATAGGGACCCTGATGGGAGTATAGATTAGTGCAGCCATTCTGGAGAGCAATCAGCCAGTATATAGTCAAATTAATTGTGACAGTAGTTTCTGTGCCAATTATTCTGCTCCTAGGTTAATATTTAAAAAGAAGATAGCTGGTCCAACTGCAGTGGTGTTTGCAATTAATTGATCACAATCAGTTGCAGATTTATTTGTTCCTTCTTTACTCCCACTGCTCCACTTAGCTAGCCTTATAAAAAAAAAAAAAAAAAAAGAAGAGCTGGGTGTGGTGGTTCATGCCTGTAATCCCAGCACTTGGGGAAGCCAAGGCGGGTGGATCACTTGAGGTCATAAGTTTGAGACAAGCCTGGCCAGCACGGGGAAACCCCTTCTCTACTAAAAATACAAAAAATTAGCCAGGCATAGTGGCACATGTTTGGAATCCCAGCTACTGTGGTGGTTGAGGCAGGAGAATTGCTTGAACCTGGGGGGGGC
>NW_012115250.1:14970-16331 GCF_000951035.1 Colobus angolensis palliatus | reverse complement strand
TCTCGGCCTCCCCAAGTGCTGGGATTACAGGCTTGAGCCACCGCGCCCGGCCAGCTCTACCACTTTCTAAAAGGATGACCTTGGATAGTAGGTAATTTAACCTCATACTCATTAGTAAAATGAGTATATTCAAAGCCTTCACTCCGTAAGTAAATAGAGGCAATAATACTTATAAAGCATTTATTACAGTGCTTGGCACCTGATAAGCACTCAATAAATGTAAACTATTGATTAAGGGATTAAAGTTTTTTTATTTAAGTTGATTCCATTTGATTTATCTGATATTCCATTTTATTCATGTATAAAAGGAAATAATAATATCTACTTAGCTAGGTTGTTTTGATGATTAAATGAGCCAAAGCATTTAAAACTTCTAGTAAACTGCTTAGCATATGGTAAATGGGAGGAAGGAACAGAGAGTGCCTTTTGACAAATAGCAAACCAAAGTCATAAATTTTCCTCCAAAAAATTACATGCCAGATGAGTGTTCAAGAAATGTTTGTTGAATGATAAATGAGCAGATGCCATCATTGCAATATATGGTATAATAAATAAACTTATTTTATTTTTTCTTTTTTTGAGACAGAGTCTCATTCTGTAGTCCAAGCTGGAGTACAGTGGCGCGATCTTGGCTCACTGCAACCTGCGCCTCCCAGGTTCAAGCAATTCTCCTGCCTCAGCCACTGGAGTAGCTGGGATTACAGGCACACACCACCATGCCCAGCTATTTTTTGTATTTTTAGGAGAGACGGAGTTTCGCCATGTTGGCCAGGCTGGTCTTAAGCTCTTGGCTAGGTGGGATCTGCTCGCCTCAGCCTTCCAAAGTATTGGGATTACAGGTGTGAGCCGCTGTGTCCGGCCCTACTAAGTAAATTTCATTGTTCTTTCCTTCTTTTTTTTTGAAACAGGATCTCTCTCCAGCTGCCCAGGCTGGAGTGTGGTGGTGGGATTTTGGCTCACTGCAGCCTCAACCTCCCAGGCTCAAGCAATCCTCCCACCTCAGCTTTCCAACTAACTGGGACTACAGGCAGATGCCACCATGCTCAGTTAACTTTTTAAGTGTTTATAGAGATGGGGTTTTGCCATGTTGCCCAGGCTGGTCTCAAACTCCTGGGCTAAAGCACTCCACCCACCTTAGCCTCCCAAAGTGCTGGGATTACAGGTGTAAGCCACCATGCCCAGCTAATTTTAGCTTTCTAAAACATGTTGCGGGCTACGTGCGGTGGCTCATGCCTGTAATCCCAGCACTTTGGGAGGCTGAGGCGGGCGGATCACCTGAGGTCGGGAGTTTGAGACCAGCCTGACCAATGTGAAGAAACCCTATCTCTACCAAAAATACAAAATTAGCCAGGCATGGTGAC
>NW_012115250.1:8064-8515 GCF_000951035.1 Colobus angolensis palliatus | reverse complement strand
AGTGAGCTGAGATCCGGCCACTGCACTCCAGCCTGGGCGACAGAGCGAGACTCCGTCTCAAAAAAAATAAAAATAAAAATAAATAAAATAAAATATCAAATACTTCAGGACAAATTTAATAAAAGATATATAAATCCTGTACACTAAAGTCTATAAAACATTGCTGAGAAAAATTAAATAAAATCTAAATGGATATTTCATGAATTGGAAGATTCAGTATTGTTAAGATGTAAATTTTCCTCAAGTTAAGCAATAGATCCCATGCAATCCTATTAGAAAACTTTGCAGATCTTTAAAATTTCCAGGCTAGGCCAGGCGTGGTGGCTCACGCCTGTAATCCCAGCACTTTGGGAGGCTGAGGCGGGCAGATCACAAGGTCAGGAGATCAAGACTATCCTGGCTAACATGGTGAAACCCCATCTCTACTAAAAATACAAAAAATTAGCTGGGC
>NW_012115250.1:0-1107 GCF_000951035.1 Colobus angolensis palliatus | reverse complement strand
GTGATCCGCCCGCCTCGGCCTCCCAAAGTGCTGGGATTACAGGCGTTAAGCCACCGCGCCCAGCCAATCTATGCATTTTATTGTATATAAATTAAACCTCAGTATTGTTGATATAAATACACACGTGGAGTTCCCTCATGGTCTGTCAGTCTGCAGTTAGCAAGATAACCCCTTCTCCCTGAATCATGGGTGATTAACAACCCCAGTCAGTTAATCTACAGGCAGCTCATCAGCACCGCCAGGAGGTGAGCTGGTAGTTCAGACTCATCTCCCTGGCAGAAGCCCTCACTGTGACCCCCAACCAGTGACCATTCCCAGGCCTTATAGAATGCTGATCTTGTTGGTCTCAGCCAACCAGAAGGATCTTGACCCCTGGGAAGGCCCCTCTATCAAGACACAGAGTGGCCAACTTTGCAGTCAGAGACTTGGGGGTCCAATTCCAGCATCAGGCTTCCTTCAGCATTGTGTGACCTTGGCTAAATCATTTAACCTCTCTGAAGTTCAATGCTCCAGAAAGTCAAGAAGCCAATTGCTCTCATTTTAGTATCTTCTGTGTCTGGAACATAAGTTTTTAATTTTTGTGTTTTTTTAATTTTATATATATATGTGTGTGTGTGTGTATGCCTAGTTTCTCTCTGTCACCCAGGCTGGAATGCAGTGGTGCAATCATGGCTCACTGCAGCCTCAACTTCCCTGGCTCCAGGGATCCTCCCACCTCAGCTTTTCTCAGCTTTCCAAATAGCTGGGACCACAGTCACAACCCACCATGCCTGACTAATTTTTTTGTATTTTTGGTATAAAGGGGGTTTCACCATGTTGCCGAGGCTGGTCTCAAACTCCTGGGCTCAAGGAGTACATCTGCCTCGGCCTCCCAAAGTGTTGGGGTTATAGGTCTGAGCTACTGTGCCCAGCCTGGAATGTTAAGCCTACTGAAAGAACTATTGCACAGTGCTGTGGCAGGACTGCTGTTCTACATGCTTGAAAAGTAAAAGTGTTAGTTATCTGCTCCCCTGGATAAAATGTTTCTTTTTTTTTTTTTTGAGACGGAGTCTCGCTTTGTCGCCCAGGCTGGAGTGCAGTGGCATGATCTTGGCTCACTGCAAACTC
>NW_012115249.1:12980-14850 GCF_000951035.1 Colobus angolensis palliatus | reverse complement strand
TTTATATCCTCAGATTTTTTTAATACGCCCTGGGATTTGTACTTTGACAGATATTAAACTCTATAACTTCAATCAGTAATCCTTCAGAAGTATTGTTATATTTTTTATAATAAAAAAGGTAAAATAAATTGCCATGCTTTGTGATCCAGAGCCAATAAAACCCTTTGAAATTAAAGGCATTTCCTCTTGATTTGTCATTTTCCTAGGAAAGCTTGAAGAAAGGTACCAATTATTTCTGATAGGCAGCAAGGGAATTTTGAGCAGCATTCTATTAACATGTTTTGGTCATTTGTCAGCTTATCTGTATGGTCTGCTAATGCTCAACACTAATTAACAGAACTCTGAAGAAGGTGAAAAAAGGAATCACCTAAGCTCAGTCAAACTAGCGTGACACTGAAAGAAGCTGAGAAAGACCTTGCTCTCCCAGAGACAAATTCCTGCAAGAAAGTCCCAGAGACTGGAGTTATAGGCAGAATCACAAACATGTTTGGGTTCTTTCCTTAATCCTTATGTGTTCTGGCCTGTTAAGAGTATGCTGTAGATTGAAAAGTAGAATGAATATGAGATAAAGTTGATGAATGCATTTAATATGTTTATTTTTGTGTCTAAACTATGGTACTCACCACATTCAGTATTTAATCATCTCATCACATATTGGGTTTTTTTAAAACCTGTGTATTAGTCCATTCTCATGCTATTATGAAGAAATACCTGAGACTTTATAAATAAAAGAGGTTTAATTGACTTATAGTTCCACAAGGCTCAGGAAACTTATAATCATGGTGAAAGGCATCTCTTCACAGGGTGGCAGGAGAGAGAAGTGCAGAGTGAAGTGGGGAAAAGGTTTTTATAAAACCGTCAGATCTTGGGAGAACTTACTATCATGAGAATAGCATGGGGGAACCGGCCCCATGATTTAATCTCCTCCCTCCCCCAACATGGAGATTGCAATTCGGATTACAATTCAAGGTAAGATTTGGTTGGGGACACAGAGCTAGACCATATCAGCTTGCTTTTCCATAGTTTTTCTTTCATTAATTTTTACCAACTTCTTTAGTATATGTTAAAGTAACTTGTCTGGGAGCTGGCAAGTGTTGTAAATTTTTACAGAGCAACCTTGACATCAAGAATGCTCTCACACTCTCCATTACCATCCTAAAACATACCTTGCAGGATATGTGTGTGTGTGTTGGGGGGGGGTCACATGTACATATAAGTGTGAGAGAGAGCATTATTTACCTTCAAGTAGTATATAAATAGCCAAATAAAATTTATTAGTGTACAATCTCCTTGGGTTAAGCACTTGGCTAAGATATATCATACTGAAAGGGAATTTTTATCACTATTGTTACAAATGGCAGAATTCCAGGAAGTTATAATGAGACTGTCTTCTCAACCTGAGTTACCTCTTTATGACTCCAATGCTAGAATCCTTTTCTTAGTTGGGGTTTGTTTTTTATCAGAGCAAACTCTGCTGCTGTGTTTAATTGTCTCCGTTCTCGTTCATAGCAGTGGTTCATTTTTAGTGCTGTGGTGTAGCATCTGATAATTACAAAGGCTAATTTAAAGGAGTAGTGATATGATTGAAAATGATACAGATTGAACCTTGGCGACACTCTGCTTTCACATCTGTTAAGGGATGAAATATTGATGTGTTAGAAGAAATCAATTTAGAAAGCCAGTGGACTTTTGGTATTCACCTCTTTCATGTGTGGCTCATAGGTGGTCAGCCTGGCTCACTGGATAGAAGAACACATAGGGCTCTGGGGCCTCAGCCCCAATGATGAGTGAAGGGTTCATTTCCCTTCCCTGTGCAGAAGATATGCATTGGAAATCTGCAGGACAATAGGTAAATGGTCGATGGTCATAG
>NW_012115249.1:8352-8775 GCF_000951035.1 Colobus angolensis palliatus | reverse complement strand
AGGGTGTCCTTCTTGCCTAGCAAGTACTCAAAATGAAGCCTCCACCATGCTTCTGTCTTTGTGTAACCACTGAAAACAGCTTGGCAGGTTCTCCTCGGCTCTACCTATATACGGCTATGGATGTCAGAACTTACCATGAAGCTAGTTACTGCAGGCTCACAAAGTTGTGATAACTCATTATGTGAAATTGCTCTCAGTTGCTCTCATTTCCTGCTCAAGGAATGTTCTTCCTTGTTCAAAACCTTGAATTTCTCTCAGTTGCACCGGCAAAAAATTCCTGCCATGTCAAGCAGATTTTAAGCTGAGCTAAAGCTTGCAGGAAAACACAACCAACCACTGTGCATGATGCTGAGGGCAGCATCATCAGCAGAGTGAGAACATGGACTCTGAGCCTCCTGTCTACGTTCAAATATTGTCCCACAG
>NW_012115249.1:1279-1587 GCF_000951035.1 Colobus angolensis palliatus | reverse complement strand
GAGATGGGATTTCACCATGTTGGTCAGCCTGGTCTTGAACCCCTGACCTCAGGTGATCTGCTGACCTACACCTCCCAAAGTGCTAGGATTACAGGCGTGAGCCACTGTGCCCAGCCCATTACCCACTTTTATAAATAAAGCTTCTGTTGGAACATAGCCATGTTCATTCATTTACATATTATCTATTGCTGAGTTGAGTCATTGGGACAGAGACCATACGTTCTGCAAAGCCTAAAATATTAACTGTCTAACAGAAAAAAGTTTGCTGATGTCTGGTTAGGAGTATCAGTACAGTATTAGAGTCTTCC
>NW_012115249.1:0-1229 GCF_000951035.1 Colobus angolensis palliatus | reverse complement strand
ATTTGCCTCTCCGAGGTGTTGTGTATGCCTCAGTTTCCTTATCTGTATATGGGAATATAGTGCTACCAACCTCAAAGAATTTTTATGTGGAATAAATGAGTTTTAACACATGTAAATTGCTAGGACAGTGCCTAGATCTGTTGTTACACATGTATTTTTCATATGAATTAGCAAAAGATGTTTAGGTGCTGTTCATTCATTCTCTCTCTTCTTAAAATTTGGAAGCTGTTTTTTATCTGACATCCCTGACACAGCCTTTCAAAAGATTAATAGAGTTGCAGGCCGGGCGCGGTGGCTCAAGCCTGTAATCCCAGCACTTTGGGAGGCCGAGAGGGGTGGATCACGAGGTCAGGAGATCGAGACCATCCTGGCTAACACGGTGAAACCCCGTCTCTACTAAACAATACAAAAAAAAACTAGCCAGGCGAGGTAGCGGGCACTTGTAGTCCCAGCTACTCGGGAGGCTGAGGTGGGAGAATCACTTGTGCCCAGGAGGTCGAGGTTGCAGTGAACTGAGATCACACCACTATACTCCAGCCTGAATAACCAGAGGGAAACTCTGACTCAGACAAACAAAAAAAACAAAACAAAAAAAAAAAAGGGAAAGAAAGATAACTAGATTCCTTTATTTTCTGCTAAATTAGTGAAGTTTTAAGAAATCTGCAAAATGTTGAATTTTGTAAAGATACAATAAAATTCTTGAGATTATAAGTTTATGGTGGCAATGTAATTTGATAGGACTTCTTTTGTTAAAAAATTTTAAAATGTGTTTTAAAGACCATAAAAAGCAGGAAATAAGAAGTTTTTTCCTTAAACTCCAAATTCAACTTTGGGGACTCTATTGTGAGGAAGTAATGCTAATGATGTTAAAAATGAAGATTTTTGGAAACAAACAGAAATCAATACAAGCTTTGAAACGGAATAGACTCTGGAATGTGAGTCTGCTGCCTGGTTCAAGTGAAACATCAACAGGTTGAAGGCATAGCATCTGAACCAAAGGGTAGAGGAATTGGCATTTTTACTTAAAGGGAGGTAATTATGCGGATCAGTGAGCGTTCCCACTTTGGTTTAGGCTTTTGAGTTAGCAGTGGTAGCACATTTGGTAAGAACTGTAGCAGTGTAGGACAGGGAAAGGCTACGTTTGATTCCTGTCTCTGCCTCTGAATGGTTTTGGGAGCCTCAGTTTCTAATCATTAAGCAGAGATAAAAATGCCTTTCTTTTTAGGAGT
>NW_012115248.1:18273-18602 GCF_000951035.1 Colobus angolensis palliatus | reverse complement strand
TCTGTCAGCAGATGGTCTCCAAACAAAGGTGATTTGCATTTTTCTATCATTTCACTCTGTATCCCTTTTATTTTAATCTTAGTGTGTTTCCTATTCTTTTATTACATTAGTCAGAGATGCCATATTATCATTAATATTTTATATGACAGCTTGGGTTTTAAAACTTAGTTATCTTTTTAAATAATTTTTTTCTTTCTTTGTCATTGTCTCTCAATTTAATTAATTTTATTTTGTTAGAATTTTAAAGAACTTACTTGGCCATATCCATAACATTATTATATTTTATTATTTTCTAAATAATTAAAAATATGTTAGCAATTTTGGTAGTA
>NW_012115248.1:16425-16796 GCF_000951035.1 Colobus angolensis palliatus | reverse complement strand
TTAAATGTTCCAAAGAGTTAGAAAGGTATATCGGAATAAGAAAATTCTCATCTCTATTGCTTTATGACAGGTTTTTGCATATTTATATAATTATACTCTTATCTATTAATGATAGCTGTACACTAAAGGTAGAAAAAATTGGAAATACACAAAAAATTCGGTTCCACTTAGAAAAGAGTGCGTATCATAATGAAATTAATGAGAAACAGTGAAAATAAATACATTTGACACACTGCTTTTGAGAATGTTGTGTAATGGTTTAGTCATTACCATACGTTATAAAGATAGGAAAGGCCATTGAAAACTATTAATAGATTAGTTACTGTAAACGTTCAGATAATAAAATGATGGGGTTATGGTTAATACAGTTA
>NW_012115248.1:7798-8150 GCF_000951035.1 Colobus angolensis palliatus | reverse complement strand
TTGTGGGTCAAATGGTAGCTCTGTTTTAAGTCCTTTGAAAATTCTCCACATGGTTTTCTACCTTGATTGAACTACTCTACACTCCCACCAGCAGTATATAATCATTCCTTTTTCTCTGCAATCTTTCCAGCACCTATTTTTGTTGTCATTGTTATTATTGTTTTTTCACTTTTTGGTAAGAGCCATTTTGACTGGTGTGAGCTGGTATCTCATTGTGGTTTTGATTTGCAATTCTCTAATGACTAGTTATGATGAGCATGTTATATTTGTTGCCAGAATTTATGTCTTTCAGGAAGTGTCCACTCATGACACTTTTCTTATGGAGTTGTTTGCTTATTGCTTGTTAATTTTG
>NW_012115248.1:0-4930 GCF_000951035.1 Colobus angolensis palliatus | reverse complement strand
TCATTTCATGTATCTGGGTGCTCCAAAGTTGGGTGAATATATATTTAGGACAGTTATGTCTTTTTGACAAATTATACCCTTTATCATTACGTAATACCCTTCTTCATCCTTTTTGATAGTTTTTGGTTAAAAGTCTGTTTTATCTTAGACAGCAATAATAACCACTGTTATTTTTGTTTACCATTTGCCTGATGGATCTTTCTCCATCCCTTTACTTTGAGCCTACGTGTGTTGTTACTTGTGAGTCAGATCTTTTGAATACAGCATATGATTGGTTCTTGCTTCTTTATCCAGCTTGTCATTCTTTGACTTTTAAGTGGGACCTTTAGCTCATTTACATTCTGAATTAATTTCAGTGTGTGAGGATTTGATCCTTTCATTGTGCTGTTGCTAAGTGGACTTGATTGTATAGTGGCTTTATAGTGTCAATGAGGTAGGTATGTGTTTAAATGTGTTTGTGTGATGACAGGTATCATTTTTCATGTCCATATTTAGCACTCTCTTTAGTCATTTTTGTATGGCAGGTCTTGTGGTAAATAAATTATTGTATTTGTTTGTCTGAAAGAGATTTCATTACTCCTTTGCTTCTAAAGCTCAGTTTGTAATGGATATGAAATTCTTGTTTAGATTTTTTTTTCTTTAAGGATGTTGAAAATAGGCCCCCTATCTCTTCTGGTTTGTAAGGTTTCTGCTAAAAGGTCTGTTGTTAGTCTGCTGGGATTCCCTTTGAAAATAACCTGCCCTTTTTCTCTAGCTGTCTTTAAGATTGATTCTTTTGCATTGAACTCGGATACTCTGATGGCTATGTGTTTTGGAGATGGTCATCTTGCATACTATCTCACAGGGTTCTCTGAATTTCTTAAATGTGTATGTCAGACTCTCTAGTGATACTGGAAAGATTTTTATGTACTGTATTTCCTCAAATATGCTTTCCAAGTTGTTTGTTCTTTCTCCTTCTCTTTCAAGTATCTCAGTGTCTTTTTGTTTAGTTTCTTTACATAATCCCATTATTCTTAGAGGTTTTGTTCATTTAAGGACTTTTTTTTTTCTTATTTTCTGCCTGGGTTGCTTCAAAGGAGTGGTCTTTAAGCTCTGAGATTGTCTCCTAAGATTTCATTGTTAATGTTTCCAGTTGTATTTTGAAATTCCTGTAGCGAATTTGTTTATTTCCAAACGTTCAGTTCTATTATTTCTAAAATGGCTGTCATCTCTCAACCCTTGGATTCCTTTACTGTTTTCCTTGGATTGGGTTTCAACCTTCTCCTGTATCTTAATGAGCTTCCTTGCCTTCTAGATTCTGAATTCTATGTCTGATATTTCAGCCATTTCAATCTCATTTAAAAACTTTTCTGAGGAGCTACTGTGTTTTTCTGGAGATAAGAGAACATGCTGGCTTTTAGAGTTTCTAGATTACTTTCACTGGTTCTTTCTCACCTGTGGGTATTGATTTTCCTTTATCTTATGAAGTTTCTGTCCTTTGGATGGAGCTTTTTGTCTTTGTGATCTTTATATCCCTTGAGGGTTCGACTGTGGCAAAAGGTGGGTATAGTTGAATGTCTTCATTTCCAGATGCTGTCAGAGGGACCAGGCTCAACTCTACCCTTCTGCATGATGTCATCTAAACCCAGGTATTTGCTCTACCTAGGGGACAGCTGGGCATCATGTGTGTAAGTGCTCTAGCAGGGGTGGTGTGGGTGCTCTGGATAGGATGTCCTGGCAGGTGGACCCTAAGAGGAAGGCATTCCATCTCAGTGGCGGGGTGATGGGGGCACTGCAAGTGGGAGTCACTTCTGTGGGGTCACTGTGGGTGTGAGGTGCTTTGATGGAAGGTGTCACAGGCAGTAGGCACCAGATAGGGGTGGTGGGGGGCGCCATGTGCAGGAGACATTCTGATGGGTTTCTGTGGGTGTGAAGCATTCCAGTGGTGGTGGCAAGGACACTGCAAACGGGAAGTGTTCCAGTGGGAATAGCAGGGCCACCTCAAGGGGGGAAGCACTCTGGCAGGGTAGCAAAGATGCCGCTGACAAATGCACTTCAAAGGGGTAGCAGAGAGGTAACAAGTAAACATGTTCTAGTAGGAGGCTGTCAGCAAAAGCACTCTGGTGGGGCAGTAGGGGTCTTAGGCTAAAGTGCTGTGGCAGTGGCTGCTAGCAAAAACACTCTAGCATGGTAACCGAGGCCACACTGCTTGCAGGCATAGCCAGCCAGGAACTCTGGGAGGGGCCAGAGGGCAGTGAGGCATGCAGATCAGACTTGTCCTGGTCCCACAAGAAGGACAGCCTGACTCTCTCCAGGTCCTACACTTAAACAAGTCAGAGATACCCTTCCTTAGAAGCTGTCTAGGGCCTGGAATACACCCCAGTGCTCAGCAGCCCTGTGCAAGGTTCCCAGCTTCCTCTCTCTTCAGACATAGCATCTGGATTTTTTCTCTTTTTGTTCTCTCAGCTGTTCTGTTTGAAGTATGCCAGTTTACTTAATATTCTTGTCTGTTAATGGTAGGAGATTTTAGTCCTGGCTGCATCTAGTCGGATACCTTGTCCGTGTCCCACCAAGTATATTTTTTAAATTATACAATGTCTATTCTATAGCTAAATAAGAAAACACGTCAAAGAAAATAACTTTTTTTATGTATACGTTTTAGAAACTAAGAAGAAATAGCAAAAACAAAGGCCACATATGCGAAGAAAACAGCTGTTCAAATTAAAGAACAAACTTGCCAACAAACCATGATAACTCACTCACCTTTTTGACTGGTGAATAAGCATGGACAAATGGATGGAAAGTATTGACATTGACTCTATTTATAGATAAGTATTGTAAGTTCAGGATCTGTCACATGTTATATGTATACCTCATGGGATCCTGCCGCTATTGCTGAAGACTCTGAGTGTCTTTAGTCATTTAAGTGACAAAAAAAAATTATGCTCACATTTATTGTGAAAACTCTGATGGGTTTGGTTCCAGTTTCAAAGAAAAGTTAAAGGTAAAGAAGACATATAATGAACATTCCTTTGACTATTTATTTTCGTGTTTATGAATGAATAAATAACATCAAGTTCAAGGAACATTTTATTCAAAAATGTAAAAAATTAGATGATTTATTACTGTACTTATAAGTTATAGTTTAAAATACAATGCAATCCGGCCAGGCATGACGGCTCACTCCAGTAACCCCAGCACTTTGGGAGACCCAGGCAGGTGGGTCATCTGAGCTCAGGAATTCGAGATCAGCCTGGCCAACATGGTGAAACTCCACGTCTTTTAAAAATACAAAAATTAGCCAGGCAGGTGGTACACGCCTGTAGTCCCAGCTACTTGGGAGGCTGAGGCAGGACAATTGCTTGAACCCAGGAAGCAGAAGTTGAAGTGAGCTGAGATCACACCATCGCACTCCAGCCTGGGTGAAAAAGCAAGATTCCATCTCAAAACAAATAAAAATAAAATAAAATAGATCACAATAAACTTGATTAATCAAACAATATTGTTTCTTATAGTAATAAAACAAGATTAGGAACAATCCTTAGAATAAAGTGCTGTATTTTTCCCTATCAGCCAAGTACCTCTATTTCATTGTAAATTTTATAGCAACCCAATTGCATGCTTTGTTAATAGCTAAATGCTATGAATTTTTGGAGTCATAACACTCAGTAAGTTCAAGTAAATATTTTCAATTCAAAACCTTCTTTACTATTACTATGTCTCAAAAGGAGTTTCTAAAGTAATATTGATAATCAATGAAACTATAAATTGAATTTCATTTATTTAATCTATTTAATAATAGTATACATATGTGTGTATATATATACACACTCATATATAATACATATATAGTCAGAATATATATTATAATATATATATGGAGAGGGAGAGAGAGAGAGTCAGATATACATAAATATTTTGTTTCATTTTGAATCAGGTTGATTTAAATCTATTGTTCCCTAATTTAATTACTTCAATTCCTTTTGCATGTTTTTGTAGACTAACAAACAGTTGTTCTTGTACTATTTACATCCAGCCTAATGTAGTAATTTCCTTTTTTAAATGTAGATTATTGTAAGTGCCACATTATAAATGATATTAATGCAACTGTTAAAAGTAACCAAAAATTTAACAATTAATTTATAATGCATTTTTCTTTAAAATTTTTAATTCCTGAGCTGGACTACTTAATTTTTAATACAAGTTTCACAATTCATTTACTTGTGCTCACTTTTTACATCCATTTTTCTTTCAATAAAAGTCTCACTCTGGGATCAAGGCTGGAGTGCAAGGGACTGTTCAGGAATTCAGTTTCTTCTTTGTTTGGTCTTGGGAGGTTGTATATTTCCAGAATTTATCCATTTCTTTTATGTTTTCTATCTTGTATGCATAGAGATATTCATAGTAGTCTCTGGGGAATTTTGTATTTCTGTAAGATTGGTCATAATGTCCCCTTTGTGATTTCTGATTGTGTTTATTTGGAGCTTCTCTCTTTCTTCTTGATTAATCTAGTTAGCAGTTTATCTTATTTATTAAATCAAAGACCAATTTATGGATTAATTGTTCTTTTGTATGGTTTTATACATCTCAATTTCCTTCAGTTCAACTCTGATTTTGGTTATTTTTTGTCTTCTGCTACCAGACAGATTCACAGCTGAATTCTAAAAGATGTATAAATAAGAGCTGATACCATTCCTACTGAAACTATTCCCAAAAAATTGAAGAGTAAGAAGAACTCCTTAAATCATTCTAAGAGGTTGTATCATCCTGATACCAAAAACTCACAGAGACACAACAACAACAACAACAAATCTTTAGGTCAATATCCTTGATAAACATAGACACAACAATCTTCAACAAAACACTAGCAAATAAATTCAACAGCACATCAAAAAGCTAATCCACTATTATCAAATAGGAATTTTCCCTGGGAAGCAAGGCTGATTTAACA
>NW_012115247.1:3406-3674 GCF_000951035.1 Colobus angolensis palliatus | reverse complement strand
GATGGGGTGGTTTGTTTTTTTCTTGTAAATTTGTTTGAGTTCTTTGTAGATTCTGGATATTAGGCCTTTGTCATACGAGTAGATTGCAAAACTTTTCTCCCATTCTGTAGGTTGCCTGTTCACTCTGATAGTAGTTTCTTTTGCTGTGAAGAAGCTCTTTAGTTTAATGAGATCCCATTTGTCAATTTTGCCTTTCGCTGCTGTTGCTTTTGGTGTTTTTTTGGACATGAAGTCCTTGCCCATGCCTATGTCCTGAATGGTACTACCT
>NW_012115247.1:0-1031 GCF_000951035.1 Colobus angolensis palliatus | reverse complement strand
CTTTCTGTCTCGTTGATCTGTCTAATGTTGACAGTGGAGTGTTGAAGTCTCCCATTATTATTGTATGGGAGTCTACATCTCTTTTTAAGTCTCTAAGGACTTGCTTTATGAATTTGGGTGCTCCTGTATTAGGTGCATATATATTTAGGATATCTAGCTCTTCCTGTTGAATTGATCCCTTTACCATTATGTAATGGCGTTCTTTGTCTCTTTTGATCTGTATGGTTTAAAGTCTGTTTTATCAGAGACTAGGATTGCAACCCCTGCTCTTTTTTTGCTCTCCATTTGCTTGGTGGATCTTCCTTTATCCCTTTATTTTGAGCCTATGTATGTCTCTGCATGTGAGATGGGTCTCCAGAATACAGCAGACTGATAGGTCTTGACTCTCTCTTCAGTTTGTCAGTCTGTGTCTTTGAATTGGAGCATTTAGTCCATTAACATTTAAGGTTAATATTGTTATGTGTGAACTTGATCCTGCCCTTATGGTATTAACTGATTATTTTGCTCGTTAGTTCATGCAGTTTCTTCCTAGCCTCAATGGTCTTTACATTTTGGCATGTTTTTGCAATGGCTGGTACCGGTTGTTCCTTTCCATGTTTAGGGCTTCCTTCAGGGTCTCTTGTAAGGCAGGCCTGGTGGTGACAAAATCTCTAAGCATTTGCTTATCTGTAAAGCATTTTATTTCTCCTTCACTGATGAAACTTAGTTTGGCTGGATATGAAATTCTGGGTTGAAAATTCCTTTCTTTAGGAATGTTGAATACTAGCCCCCACTCTCTTCTGGCTTGTAGAGTTTCTGCCGAGAGGTCTGCTGTTAGTCTGATGGGCTTCCTTTGTGTGTAACCCGACCTTTCTCTCTGGCGGCCCTTAAGATTTTTTCCTTCATTTCAACTTTGGTGAATCTGGCAATTATGGGTCTTGGAGTTGCTCTTCTCAAGGAGTATCTTTGTGGTGTTCTCTGTATTTCCTGAATTTGAATGTTAGCCTGCCCTACTAGGTTCTCCTGGATGATATCCTGAATAGTGTTTTCCA
>NW_012115246.1:13464-14126 GCF_000951035.1 Colobus angolensis palliatus | reverse complement strand
TCAAAACATATAAATTAATTTAGAAAAAATTAGCATATATGTTTCCATAGTAAACAATTCAACCCTGTCCAAAAAGAGGTCTGACCTTTGCCTTCCAATTCTAGGACGTGACTTAGGGTGAGGGCATTGGGTCATGCAATATCAGGTTGAACTGCAGATGGGATAGAGACTGAGGTCAACCTTCAATAAAAATCCTGGACACCAAGATTCAGGTGAACTTCCTTGGCTGTCAATGTTTAATGCCTATTGTAACACAGTGTTAATGTTGTACATGACTTTACTGGAAAAGGACACCTGAAAACTGTATTTGGAGCTTTCCTGTACTCTGCTTTGTGGGTCTCTTCCCTCAGCTGATTTTAATGCATGCCCTTTCACTGTAATAAATGATAACTATGAGTATTGACAGGTTTCTGTGAGTTTTGTGAGTCCTTCTAGTCAATTATCAAAGCTGAATGTAGTCTCGAGTACCCCAATACTTGCAACTGATGTGCGAAGTAAGAGTGGTCTTGAGGACTAACTCTTCAGTTGGTGTCTGCATTAGAGTAATCTTTTGGACTGTTTTCTAACCTCACAATATGACAATGCATTTCATCCAAAGATGCATTTTCAGTTGCTTAAAGCTATTTTTATATGATTTGAATTTTGTATGGTTTTTCTTATAT
>NW_012115246.1:11377-12059 GCF_000951035.1 Colobus angolensis palliatus | reverse complement strand
AGGTGTGAGGCAACATCTCATTGTGGTTTAGATTTGCATTTCCCAATAGTGATGTTCGCCCTTTTCATATACTTGTTGGCCATTTTAATGACTTCATAATGTTTTACACAATGATTTTACCAATTTACATTTCCACCGATGGTGTATGAGGGTTCCCTTTTCTCCACTTCCTTAGCATTTGCTTTCTCATCTTTTTGGTAATAGCTATCCTAACAGGTGTGAGGCAACATCTCATTGTGGTTTAGATTTGCATTTCCCAATAGTGATGTTCGCCCTTTTCATATACTTGTTGGCCATTTTAATGACTTCGTTGACAAGATGTCTATTTAGGTCATTTGCCCATTTAAAATCAGGTTATTTGAGTTTTTTGTTTATGTGGTATATTTTGTTGTTGTTATTGAGTTGTATGAGTTCTTCTTATATTTTGAATATTAAAAGCAAAAGTAAAAGAAGGGGATTAAAAATGAAATACTTCTGCACAGCAAAGGAAGCAATCAACAACAGGCAATCCAAGGAATGGGATAAAATCTTTCAAAACATATACTTCATAAAGGGTTAATATCCAAAATATATTACTTACTCATAGACATTTTAGTTTAGTTTAATTCTTTTCAATTTGACACTTTTTTCCTTAAATCTTAGTATCTCTTTCTTAATCATATCTATCTGTATATATATATAT
>NW_012115246.1:7623-10266 GCF_000951035.1 Colobus angolensis palliatus | reverse complement strand
AGTTTATGTATGTCTGATTGGTAAATAATTGTGCTGATTTCAGTTTTATTCTGTTTTGAAAAATTTATACACATGTTTTATACACTTTTTGTGAATATATACATTTAAATTTCTTTGGATAAATACTGACAGTCATATTGCTGGGTCTTAGTTTATTAGAAATTGAAAACTATTTTTCAAATTGATTGTATGATGTACAATGCTATTAGTAATGTAAGAGATGTTCTTCCACATCCTTGCCAACATTTAATGCTGTCTTTTTTTATGTTAGTCATTTTAAATGCTCTGATATTTCACTGTGATTTTAAATTTTATTTTCCCAATCAGGAATGATGTAATGATATGGAGAAGATTTCATATCTAACAACCATTAAGTGTGTTTATTTGTGATGATTTTTATATCATCTTTATGGAATACTTGTTCAAACGTTTTGCCTGTTTTTATTTTTTTATAAACTTATAATAACTGTTTATTCTTGTTTCACTTTTTATCAGATGTGTCTCACAAATAAATGTATATGAATTTGTGACTTCATTTTTTAACTGCATCTATTAATGAGTTCCTTTTATTTTTTATAAATTCTGTTATTTATTTTATTTTATATTTAGTAAATTTTGTGTCCATAGACAGTAATTTATTTTTAATTTAATTTTACTGTGGCCAGAAAATATATACTATAATATTTCAATGTTTTGAAATTGTTCAGAAATATTTTATGGCTCTATCTTCATTAACATTTTCATATGCACTTGAAAAAAATATGTATTCTTCATGTTTGATGAAGTACTCTGTATATCTATTAAGGCACCCAAGACAAGCTGCCAAGTAACCAAGTCATGATTCCATTGAGCATGTAAAAGCCTGGTGCCCACCTACCACAGGGGGAGTACCTTAGCCAAGCAACAGGCTGACCACCCTCATACTTCCCGGAATTATGGGCTGGACTGCCGCTCCACCCTGAGAAGAGTATAACCAAAATAGATGGACCAACCACACAAACCTCTGCAGCCTAAGCTACTGAAGCATGCACGCGTATCACTGACGGGAACTATAGCTGAAGAAACTGCACAAAACTGCACTATGGCACTGACGCAAAATGAAGTCAACCATTAGTTTTACCCTACCTAACCAACAGTCTGGGACACATCTGCAGGTAAAAGTCATTCCCACAAAAGCTACTCTACAAAATTGGAAGATATGAGTATTCTGCCGAATATATGGATACAAGAAACATAAAATGCTAGGAAGCATGACACCACTAAAGAAGCACAATATTCTCTATTAACTGAGAATTATACCAGTTTTTCTTTGGGAATAAATGGAAATTTATGAATTGCCTGAAAAAGAATTCAAAATGATAGTAATAAGAAAACTCAGAAAAATATAAGAATATGCAGATGGACAATTTAACAAATCCTGGAAAACAACTTATCATCTGAATAAACAATCCAACGATGAGATAGATATTAAAAAAGAACCAAACTGAAATCTTGAAGCTGAAGAACTCAATGAAGAAAACTCTTTAAAATAATCCAGTCATATATAAAAAAGAATACAATAGAATAAAGGAAGTCTATTGGACTATGGGACACCATTAAGTGAACAAATTTTTTAATTAGAGTTTCAAGGCAAGACATGGGAAAAGGCTTGGAAAATCTATTTAATGGAATAATATCTGAAAACTTCACAAGTCTTAGAAGATATGTGGACATCTAAATTCAGGAAGCTCAAAGATTCCAAATAGTTTCAACCTAAAATGATCCTTTCTGAGGCACATTATAGTCAAACTGTGAAAAGTCAAAGGGAATTCTAAAATTAGTAAAGAAAAGCATCAAGTTGCATACATGGGTGTGTCCATTAGAAGAATGCTCTCACAGAAGATTTCTCTCAGGATTTGACAGATCATCTAGGCAAAAAATCAAGAAAGAAACATAAGATTGAATCTGCAGTACAAAAAAGACCTAAAAACCATTAACAGAGCATTCCATCCAGCAACGGCAGAATACACATTTTTCTCATTGGTGCGTGGAACATCTCTCAGGATAAACCACATATTAGACAAAAAAAAAAATTAATAAATTTAAGAAAAATTAAAATTATATCAAGTGTTTTTGTGACCATAATAAAATAAACCTGGAAATCAATAACAAAAAATTTGAATAATGTACAAATACAAGCAACATTTCCTGAACAACTAATGTATCAAGGAAGAAATTAAGAAGGAAGTAAATAAATTTATTGAAACAAGTAAAAATGGAAATACAACATGCTAAAACCTATGGAATACAGCAGAAGTAGTACTAAGAGTGAAGTTTATACCAATAAAGACCTACATCAAAAACTTAGAGAGGTTTTAAACAACCTAATGATGCAACTCAAGACACTAGAAAAGTGAAAACAAACCGAACTCCAAATTAGTAAAAGGAAAGAAATAATAAAAGTCAGAGCAGAAACAAATAAGATAAAGACAAAAGTAATACAATCAATTAAATAAATTTGTTTGTTGAAAAGATAAATAAAATCAACAAGCTGTTAGACTACCTAAAGAAAGAATAAAGAGAGAAAAACCAAATAAATAAAATCTAAAATGAAATATGAGATGTTACAGGTGATACACAGAACTACAAGGGATCATTACAGAC
>NW_012115246.1:0-1818 GCF_000951035.1 Colobus angolensis palliatus | reverse complement strand
AGAGAAGCCAGAAATACTTCCATATATTATAGCCAGCTGCTTTTCAATAAAGGTGCCAAAAACATTGGGGAAAGGACAGTCTCTTGAATAAATGGTGTTGGGAAACCTGGATATCCATATGCAGAATAACAACTCTAGCCCTCCATCTCTTACCATACGCAAAACCAATTCAAAATAAATTAAATACCTAAATGAAAGACTTGGAAACTATGGAACTACTAGAATAAAACATAAGTGAAATGTTTTAAAATATTGATCTTAGCAAGGATTTTATGGTTAATACCTCAAAACCACAGGTAACAAAAGCAAAAATAGTGGGATTATATCAAACTAAAAGTGTTCTACAGAACAAAAGAAACAATCAGTAGAGCTTAGAGACAACCTGAAGAATGGGAGAAAATATTTGCAAACTATTCATCTGATAATTGGTTAATATCCAGTATAGGTAACTCAAACAACTCAACAGCAAAAAATATGAAAATAAAAATTGATCGAAAATGTTCAAATGATCTGAATAGGCATTTCTCAAAGGAAAACGTACAAACGGCCAACTATATGAAAACATGTTTAACATCACTAATTACTGAAAGAAAACAAATCAAAACCACAGTGAGATATCTCACTCTGGTTGGAATGACTATTGTTTAAAAAAACAGTGATGAGGATGCAGAGAAAAAGGAACTCTTATACATGATAGATGGGAATATAAATTCGTATGGATGTTCCTCAAAAAGATAAAAATAGAATTGTCATATGATCCTGCAATCCTATTATTGGGTATATATGCAAAGGAAAAGAAATTTGTTTGTCAAAGAGTTATCTGCACTCCCATGTTTATTACAGCGCTATCCATAACAGCCAAGATATGCAGTCAACCTAATGTTCATCAACACATGAATGGATAAAAAAATGTGGCATGCATATTCTTCAGCCATAAAAAGAATGAAGTCTTGTCATGTGCAGCAACATGGATGGGCCTGGAGGACATTATGTTAAGTGAAATAAGTCAGACATGGAAAGATCAATACAACATGTTCTCAGTCCTACATAGAAACTTAAAAGTCGATCTCATACAATTAGAAAGCAGAAAGCAGAATAGTGGTTACTAGTGACTGAGAAGGGTGTTTAGGAAAGTTGGTTATGGATACAAAATTATAGCTGAATTGGAGGAATAGTTCAAGTGTTCCGCAGCACTGTAGAGTGAATATAGTATACAATAATTATTTTATTTTTTCAAATAGCTAGAAGAGAGGATTTTGGATGTTCCCAACACAAAGTTTTGAGGGGATAGGTATGCTAATTACCCTAATTTGACCGTTACTCATTGTATACATGTATCAAAATATCACATTGTACTCCATCAATATGCACAATTATGTGTCACTTTATAAATATTTATTTTAAAAAATTTAAAAATATTTATTAGGCCAAGATGTGTGATGGTATTATTCGAAACTTCTATAAACTTATTAATTTTCTTTTCTTTTTTTGGAGACAGAGTCTTGCTCAGTTGCCCAGGCTGGAGGGCAGTGGTGCGATCTCGGCTCACTGCAAGCTCCGCCTACTGGGTTCACGCCATTCTCCTGCCCCAGCCTCCCAATTAGCTGGGACTACAGGCGCCAGCCGCTACGCCCGGCTAATTTTTGTGTATTTTTTGTAGAGACGGGGTGTCTCCGTGTTAGCCAGGATGGGCTCAATCTCCTGACCTCGTGATCCGCCAGTCTCCGCCTCCCAAAGTGCTAGGATTACAGGCGTGAGCAGCTGCGCCTGGCCATTATTTTCTATCTATTCTAGTAATTACTAAAATATGGGTATTAA
>NW_012115245.1:19286-20358 GCF_000951035.1 Colobus angolensis palliatus | reverse complement strand
GTGGATCACCTGAGGTCAGGAGTTCGAGACCAGCCTGACCAACATGGTGAAACCCCGTCTCTACTAAATACAAAAAATTAGCTGGGTGTGGTGGTAGATGGAGGCTGAGGCAGGAGAATGGCTTGAATCCAGGAGGCGAGATTGCAGTGAGCTGAGATTGTGCCACTGCACTCCAGCCTGGGCAACAAGAGCAAAACTCTCAAAACTGTCTCAAAAAAAAAAAAAAATTAGCTGGGCATGGTGGCACGTGCCTGTAGTCCCAGCTGCTGGGGCCAGGGGTGGGGTTGGGTGCTGAAGCGGGAATGTCAGTTCAGCCCAGGAGATCAAGACTGCAGTGATCCCTGATTGTGCCACTGCACTCCAGCCTGGGCAACAGAGTGAGACCCTTCCCAAAAAAAAAAAAAAAAAACAATTGAAGTAAGTAAAACATAAATAAAGTGGGTTCCCAGACCGTGGGGACTTTGAGGAATGTCTTCCACTAGCTCTGCACATCCGCAAACTGCCGGCACCTCTCCTGCCCCGACCTGCTTCCTCTCAGTCCTGAGCAGGGGAATACTGTGGCTTTTGCCTTGCAATTAGGACTGCCAGATAAAGTATAGAACACTGGTTACATTTGAATTTCACATAATCAAAAAAAAAAAAAAGAATCAGAATGAGGAAAACAATGGTGAGGTGGAAACAGATGTTTGAACACAGGAGAATTTTCGCTGCTTAAGGATGCTGTGGGCACTTACACCAGATGTCTGCCCTTCACTGCCTGGCCAGGGTGGCACTTTTAAACCATCTGATAATGGAGAGAGGCGGCACAGTCTGTATGGGCACACAGCTCGGTCTGTAGCTGATGCCACATGTAGGCGCACAGGGCCCAAGGAGCTGACCTCTGCTCTTGTGGCACTCTCAGTCTGGCACAGACTTGAAGAGACCACCGAAAGGGAGCCCAGGCCAATGGCCTGCAAAGCCACTTCCCTCCACTTGGCCAAGAAGAGCTTCCCAGACCCTAGCTCCTGCCTGCTCATCTGGCCAGCTTCATCTTCCAATGCTCCTGGTCTCCCCATAAGCCCCGGCTGCTGGA
>NW_012115245.1:16370-17316 GCF_000951035.1 Colobus angolensis palliatus | reverse complement strand
ACAAAATTAGCCAGGCATGGTGGTACATGCCTGTAATCCCAGCTACTTGGGAGGCTGAGGCAGGAGAATTGCTTGAACCCAGGAGGCGGAGGTTATGGTGAGCCGAGATCACATCATTGCACTCCAGCCTGGGTGACAAGAGTGAAACTCCGTCTCAAAAAAAAAGAAAAACTTGTTGGGTCAGCCTGTTTCTTTAGCCTCTCAGCTTCCTTGGACTTTAGGGTAGATCTGCATAGACCTGCCCACACAAAACACTTGCTCATGGTCCCTTCCTCCACCTTCAAATCCCTCTGCCACACTTCTCCAACTCTCTCTCCCTCTCTCCTTCCATCCTCACGTCTCTTCTCTATTGCTGATCCTCCTGCCTCCCCCTTTTTTATTTTTCACTATCTAAGGACATAACTTTATTGGAAACAAGGAGTGGGGTGCAGAAGATGGCTAGGAGTCGCCTGCCTCCCTTTGGTAGAGATCACTGTGATTATACCTTGCCCACCTGGATAATCTAAAATAATCCCACCATCCCAAGGTTCTTCACATCCACAAAAATCTCTTTCGTCACGTAAAGTGACATATTCACAGGTTCCGTGGATTGGGGTGTGGACATCTTTGGGGTGAGGGTCATTATTCAGCCAATCTCAGTAACCATCCTTTCTTTCCCAGACCTGTTATACCACTGTTCCTTTTCGCCTTGCCAAGCACAGTAACTAAAGGAGACTTTGGTCTTGGAGCTCCCCCAGAGAAGAACAAACAACAGACTCTATCTCCAAGTTTGGTCACCTTCAGGGGTCATGAGCCAAGTCTCTCCCAAGAACTCAAGAACTCTCTCACTACATTCTCTCTCTCTTTCTTTTTTTTTTTTTTCTGAGATGGAGTCTCACTCTGCGGCCCTGGCTGGAGTGCAGTGGTGTGATCTCGGCTCACTGCAACCTCTGCCTCCCAGGTTCAA
>NW_012115245.1:7832-9190 GCF_000951035.1 Colobus angolensis palliatus | reverse complement strand
TTTTTGAGACAGACTGTAGCTCTGTCGCCCAAGCCAGAGTGCAGTGGCACGATGAAGGGGTGGCCTGCCCCTCCACGCCTGTGGGTGTTTCTCGTTAGGTGGAACGAGAGACTTGAGAAAAGAAATGAGACACAGAGACAAAGTATAGGGAAAGAAAAAGTGGGCCCAGGGGACCAGCGCTCAGCACACAGAGGACCCGCGCCGGCACCGGCCTCTGAGTTCCCTTTAGTATTTATTGACAATTATCTTTACCATCTTAGAAAAAGGGAAGTAGCAGGATAATAGGATCATCGTAGGGAGAAGGTCAGCAGTAAGACATATGAATAAAGATCTCTGTGACATAAGTTTAAGGAAAAGTGCTGTGCCTTGATATGCATATGTAAACATCTCCATAAACCTTTTTAGTGCATAAAGAGCAGCATTGCGCTAGCAAGTCCCACCTTTCGCCCTAAGGTGGTTTTCTCCCTTCTCAGTAAACAGAACATACAATTGGGTTTTACACCGAGATGTTCCATTGCCCAGAGACTGGAAGGAGACAGATGCTTTTCTCTATCTCAACCGCCAAGAGGCTTTCTTTCCTCTTACACTAGTCCTCCTCAGCACAGACCCTTCACGGGTGTCAGGCTAGGGGACGATCAGTTCTTTCTCTTCCCACGAGGCCATATTTCAGACTATCATATGGAGAGAAACCTTGGACAATACCTAGCTTTCCTAGGCAGAGGTCCCTGTGAACTTTGGCAGTGTACATGTCCCTGGGTACTTGAGATTAAGAAAATGGTGATGACTTTTAACCAGCATACTGCCTTCAGGCACTTGTTTAACAAAGCACACCCTGCACAGCCCAAAATCCTTTAAACCTTGAGTCACTACAGCACTTGCAAGGACAAGGTTGGGGGTAGGGTCACAGATTAACAGAATCTCAAATACAGAACAAAATGGAGTCTCTTACGTCTACTTCTTTCTATATAGACACAGTAACAGTCTGATCTCTCTTTTCCCCACAGCACGATCCTTATTTTATTTTATTTTTTTGAGACGGAATTTCCCTCTTATTGCCCAGGCTGGAGTGCAATGGTGTGATCTCAGCTCACCACAACCTCCGCCTCCCCGGTTCAAGCAACTCTCCTGCCTCAGCCTCCTGAGTAGCTGGAATTACAGGCATGCACCACCATGCCCGCCTAATTTTTTGTATTTTTAGTAGAGACGGGGTTTCTCCATATTGGTCAGGCTGGTCTTGAACTCCCTACCTCAGGTGATCCGCCCACCTTGACCTCCCAAAGTGCTGGGATTACAGGCGTGAGCCACTGTGCCCAGCCACAGTGACGCGATCTTGGCTCACTGAAACCTCCCCATCCTGG
>NW_012115245.1:0-401 GCF_000951035.1 Colobus angolensis palliatus | reverse complement strand
ACCACGACGCCCGGCTAATTGTTTGTATTTTTAGTAGAGATGGAGTTTCACCATGTTGGCCAGGCTGGTCTCGAACTCCTTACCTCAGGTGATCCACCCACCTCGGCCTCCCAAAGTGCTGGGATTTACAGGTATGAGCCACCGTACCTGGCTCAAAGCATTTTCAGCTGTGAAATTCCCTGGGTGCTGCTGTAGAGGAAGGTGTGGGGTCTTGACAGGTGCCATTTGCCACAGGAAGATGTCTTCCTGCTCCCAGGGCAGGAGAGCCGAGGTAAGACTTCACTGCAGGCTGTTGTTTTTGTTTGTTTTTTGAGACGGAGTCTCACTCTGTCACCCAGGCTGGAGTGCAGTGGCATGATCTCGGCTCACTGCAACCTCTGCCTCCCAGGTTCAAGCGATTC
>NW_012115244.1:3370768-3371374 GCF_000951035.1 Colobus angolensis palliatus | reverse complement strand
AAAAAAAAAAAAAAAAAAAAGTTCTTGTGTTGTTCACAAAATTCATCCAGGTATTTTGAAGCATAAGTACTTTTACTGGGTACCTACTCCTACTGTTTTTAATAGGTGCTATAAATTAGCAAAATAAAATGATCCAAACTCTGATAGGTCAGGGTCCATTAGGAAACAAAAAGCTATCAAAATAGGGTTCATTTGAGGAGCGGTTAATAAAGGGGACATTTATAAAAGTATCAGCAAGAGAAGTCACAAGAGAGTGCTTGGGACCTTTCTAAACTCCCCCTAGTATTATTTTTATCTTCTTACCTGGCTGTTCATTTGTATCCTTTAAGATATCTTTTGTAATAAACTAGTAATCTTGCAAGTAAACTCTTTTCCTGAATTGTGAGCTGCTTTAGCAAATGATGGAAAGTGAGCAGGGGGTCGTGGGAACCTCCAATTTGTAGCCAAGTTGAACAAAATATTGGGCAACCTGGCGATCTACCACTTGAAGTTGGCATCTGAAGGGGGGGAGGTGGGAACCTCCAATTTGTAGCCAAGTTGAACAAAATATTGGGCAACCTGGCGATCTACCACTTGAAGTTGGCATCCGAAGGGGGGGAGGGGGAC
>NW_012115244.1:3363436-3365043 GCF_000951035.1 Colobus angolensis palliatus | reverse complement strand
ACTGTTGGCAGCAGTTGAAAATTGTTTCTTCTTTAGATCTAAGCTCAGCTTGTGTAGGCGTTGGACTCTTTCTTCTACTAAGCCTGACTCATTTATATAATAACAACATTCTTCCTTTAGGAACATACAGGTTCCTCCTTTTTCAGCTGTAAGTAAATCTAGAGCTCGGCGGTTCTATAAAGTAACTTGGGCCAAAGAAGTAAGCTGTCGTTGGAGGGAGGCTAAGGATTGGGCAGAGTCCTCCATTGCTGTGGAGAACTGCTGGAACAGGCTGTTATCTACTTGTATCGCCTTGTATAGGGCCCCGCCGGCTAGTCCGGCTGATATAACTGAAGTAGTGAGGGATATACCTATAAGCACAGGGAGGAAAACGCCTCTCTTAACTCGGCTCTCCCATATATTCTGTGACTGAAGATATTCAGCCGGAGTCCGTAAAGTTAGCTGTGGGACTAGTGTAACCGGGAGGCATAGAAGAGACTGGGTGGTCCGGGCGGATAGATTTTTGTATAGAGTGCCATTACACCAGAAGAAGGAGCCGGGGGGAGCGAACAGGGTGGTGTTAGGAGGAGAGGTCATGTTGCAGAGAGAGGTGCTGGCGTTGGAGTAGCAGAATGGAATGTGTGTTTGCTCGGGGTTCAGAAATAAGGGAACGTTTGAGACAGGGAGAGATCTTTGACTAGAGTTAGCCGTTTGAGAGGTCTGAGAGAATGCTGGGAGCGGGACGGCCGTGAGGGGTGGTCGCCCTAAGGCAGCACAGAGAAAGCATGCCGTGAGGTTGCCAATGCCGGTGGCATTGGTCAGACGTAGTCCTTCCCGTAATAGGGACAGCCAGGAGAAAGGACTTAGATCTTGGGTTAGTCTGTTTTCTTGTCGTTGGATGTCTCCATGGACTAGGGGCTGTACTTGAACTAGGCCACGCCACAGATAGAGGTGACTACTAGGCCACGTGGAGGTGGAAGAATAATATACAGCCCTATGTTGAGTTGTAGTCCAGCGAGAATCCCAAGGGTCTTTTACTATCCAAGTATATATGCCGCCCTCTTGATGGTAGAAATTACCCCCGTGCTCATTCCACTCTCTGACTGAGTGCATTCTACAGTAGCTGTAGGGGCAACCTGCATTTTGGTGCCACCAATAGTGCTTACAATTATATTCAGTCTGATCAAATTCAAAACAAATCATGGGTACCTCTGGTTTCGCAATCTGAAACTCAGTGAAGTTGAGGTAAATTGGAGCACTACACCCGGAGTGGGGGCAATCTGTACTAGCCAGTAGTTTACCAGCCTGAGGGGTTTCTCCTGGGTGGGTTTGGTTCTCGTAGAGCCAGAACCTCCAGACATAGGGATTAGATGGCGCAGCCGTGAGTAAAGTCAGATGTGTGAGGCATAAAAGCATAGGGAAACTAGACATGGCTATGGGGAATTACGGCGCAGGGTTAGCTTTAAGGGAGTACTCTTAGCTTTGTCGACAGTCCACGTGGCTGGTGAAGCTGCCTCGGTTGTTGCTGTAATGGGTCCGAGGAGGTCGGAGGTTGGATCTACCGGTTTGACGTGTGTGTAGTGGATCCACGTAGCGATGCCTTCTACTTTGAGAGCGGTGGGGGTAGT
>NW_012115244.1:3353863-3355040 GCF_000951035.1 Colobus angolensis palliatus | reverse complement strand
CCCGGGGGCCCGGATCAGGAAGCTGGAGGGCAAGGAGTCGACTAGGAGCTTTCGCCACACTTTTTGCAGTTTGGTCTGCCAGAAAGTTGCCTTGAGCAATTGGGGTGGTTGGTTTCTGATGCCCTAGGCAGTGTACAATAGCCAATTTTTTTGGTCCCCATAGGGCGGTCAACAGGGCTTGAATCTCTTGCTTGTTCTTTATTTCCTTTCCTTCAGCAGTCAGCAGCCCTCGCTCCCTGTATATGGCTCCATGTACATGTGCCGTAGCAAAAGCATATCGGCTGTCTGTGTACACGGTCAGTTTCTTCCCTGCCCCTAGGGTAAGAGCTTGGGTGAGCGCTATCAGTTCGGCCTTCTGGGCCGATGTTCCTGGGGGCAGGGGTTCTGCCCAAATTACCTCAGTCTCTGAAGTCACTGCCGCTCCAGCGTACCTTTGGCCCTGGTGTATGAAGCTGCTTCCATCAGTGAACCAGACGAGGTCTGCGTCGGGAAGCGGGCGGTCCTGTAGGTCTCCTCGAACTCCGTGCACCTGAGCTAATATCTCGGTGCAATCATGGAGCGGAGCGTCTAGGTCCGGGTTGGGCAGCAGCGAGGCAGGGTTTAGGGTAGTTGGAGGCAGGAAAGTTATTCTAGCCGGATTTAACAACAGCCCTTGATAGTGGGTGAGCCGGGCATTACTTATCCATCGGTCTGGAGGCTGTCGGAGAATGCTTTCAATGGCATGTGGGGTCATGACCTGCAACACTTGGCCCATGGTCAGTTTATCAGCATCTTTGACCATTAAGGCAGTGGCCGCAATTATCCGAAGGCAGGGGGGCCACCCGGCAGCCACAGGGTCTAATCTTTTTGACAGATACGCCACCGGTCTCCGCCAGGGGCCTAAATACTGAGTTAGTATGGCTTTGGCTACACCTTGGCTCTCGTCCACATATAGGTGGAAGGGCTTGGATGTGTCAGGGAGCCCCAGTGCTGGGGCTGACAGCAACATAGTTTTAATCTGTTGGAAGGCCGTTTCAGCCTCCTCTGTCTAATTGAAAGGGTGCTGTTCTTTTGTCGCCCGGTATAGGGGTTTGGCTAGCTCCGCAAACCCTGGTATCCATAATCTACAGAACCTAGCCGACCCCAGGAACTCTCTTACTTGCCGTGCCGACCGGGGCTGGGGGATGCGTAGGACTGT
>NW_012115244.1:3352109-3353216 GCF_000951035.1 Colobus angolensis palliatus | reverse complement strand
TCAAACAGGGTTGGTGAGTTTTTGAACCCTTGTGGCAATCTGGTCCACGTCAGCTGACCGTTGATGCCTCTCTCTGGATCAGTCCACTCGAATGCGAAGAGTTCTTGGCTTTTGGGAGCCAGGGAGAGACTGAAAAAGGCATCTTTTAGGTCAAGAACGGTGTACCACTGCTTTTCCGGGGGCAGGGTGCTGAGGAGGGTGTACGGGTTAGGCACAGTAGGGTGTATGTCCATAACCCTTTTATTAACTTCTCTTAAGTCTTGTACTGGCCTATAATCTGTACTGTTGGGTTTTCGGACTGGTAACAGTGGGGTATTCCATGCCGAGTGACAAGTCCGGAGAATTCCCTGATCTAAGAGTCGGCGAATATGGGGCATAATTCCTTTTCTTGCTTCTACTGGCATCGGGTATTGTCGTACCCGAACTGGGTCTGCTCCTGGCTTAACTTCAATGAATATGGCTGGCCGGTGCCGGGCTAGCCCTAAGCCTCCAGTCTCCGCCCATGCTCCGGGGAAACGTTGGAGCCAAGCGCCAATCTCCTGATCAGGGGACTTCTGTTCTTGGTGAAGTCTATACTCATCTTCTAGGGTGACAGTCAGAATAGATATAGGCCTGTCTTGTGAGTCGGTTACTTTAGGTCCTTCTGGCTCAAAGTGGATTTGAGCCCCCATTTTAGTTAATAAGTCTCTCCCCAATAGGGGGCAGGGGCTTTCCGGTATGACCAAGAAGGAATGGGTCACTTTTCCGGTCCCCAAGTTTACAGTCCTCTGGGTTGTCCATGGGTATTTTTTGATGCCCGTGGCCCCATGTACCCAGGATGTTTTGTTGGACATTTTTCTAATTGGTGTGGTTAGCACAGAGCGTTCTGCCCCGGTATCGACTAAAAAATGAACCGGGGACCCCTCCACTTGTAAGGTTACCCTGGGTTCGGGGAGGGGGACCAAACCCCGTCTCCTCTAATCAGAGTCCTGGGTTACCAGGATAGAGGTCGGGTTAGCTGGTTTCTTTTTCTTGGGACAGTCCTTTATCTAATGCCCACGTTCTTTACAATAGGCACACTGATCTTTTTCTAATTTCTGCTTAGTGCCTTGCTTTGGCTGTCTCTTG
>NW_012115244.1:3331114-3351689 GCF_000951035.1 Colobus angolensis palliatus | reverse complement strand
GAGCGGAGTAAAGCGGGAGAGCTCCAGTAGTGGGCTCAAGACAACATTATATAGTCTAGGGTAAACAGGTACAGAGTTATTATACAAATCTAATGTATGATTGGCTGACATTTGAACAAGGCGAGTTGGTTAATTATGATTGGTTCCCGCCATTTTTAATATTTCAGTTAATTTAGAAATCCTGATGACGTCTGTCAGGGGCTTGCAGGGCAAGGGTAGGGCTTGCTTTCGCAAACCCTGAGGCCAGAAAGCAGTCTTACAGAAGCGGAACAAAGGGCAGTTAATCTTTTCGCAACAGGTTTCATAACCGGTTTTGTGACATCTTGTGACTCCCCTGGATGCTACCAGCAGGAGAACAAGAACTTACAAAATCTTCAAGAATGTAAGGCACAGGTTTTAGCAGTAAGGCTTCAGTGTACACACTTTCACACACATTTTATATCCTTTCAAAAGTTCTAAATTATGGGGAACGAGGCCTAATTCCGCCCCCGCCACACACACACGCAAAGATGGTGTGGTGGGGAAGAGAAAAATGGCAGCAAAAGGAAAAATAAAAGGAAGATTTTTTATTTTGATCGCTTAAGGGGCTTTATTTACATAACAAAGCCACCTTTTTCCAGCCAGGGCATTCTGAAAGAAGGATAGCTGTGGCCCCACCCTGAAGTTCCATAGCTAAGGTTCCGCATTTTTTTTTTTTTTTAACCAGCACAGCCTGGGTTTGGTTCCTAAATCAAGCCCTTTCTGGTTTGATACTTGGTACTCCTAAAATAGCAGCAATTTTTCCTAGCAGAAATATGGTAATGAGATTTTAAAAGTTTTTTTTTTTAAAGGAGCTCAATGGTTAAAAGTCAGCTTAATTAAAAGCTAAAATCTAAGATGTGTGTGTGTGGGTGTGGGTGTGTGGGTGTGCTTGCATTTGCAAGGATTTTACGTTGTTGTTTTAGGGTTTTTTTTTTTTGTCTCCTAGGACCTTGCCTTTTTTGAGCAAAAGTTTTTTCTTCTTAGTTGACTGAATTCTGTTTTCTTCATTTACTTCTGCTGTCCCTCCTTTCTCTTGCACCCCCTACTGCATGAAGGACCCAAAATAGTTTATGATAGCCTGGGATTCCTTCAAAAAATAGAGAAGGTGCCAGACCCCATTTTGGGGAGAAACCTCTGTTTTTTCTTATGGAACCCCAGGAATGTAAACAGACAGGTCCATCTCAGCTCTTAAACTATTTGCTTTTATATTATGTTACGTGATTTTTTGACTAAAATAGTTAGTGCAACAGAGGCTACTCTTGGGTTTTTAAGGAAGGGTGTAGTTTAGACACTTAGAAATGTCTTTGTTTAAAAAATTTTTGTGTGCCTGTAAAAGCATCACGTGGTCTAGCCTCATAATAATTCTCCCTATTTGGAGACCCAGGATTCTGTGTGGGCTCTGCCTAGATCTCAGAGATCCAGTTGAAAGATAAGTAGTCCCTATTTAAATAAATTTGTCCCCTTGATCGATTTCTAATAATTTTATGTTTGATTTGGCATCCGTCTTTAATCTCCCTCTAGCACCACCAGACTTTTTCTCTGTGTACCTTGAGATGTTCATTTTGGTATTTGATTTTCCACCTAAGAAAAATTTGTTTTTTCACCTAAGAAAAATTGTTTCCTTCAATATGCCAATTTGGGGCTATTTAGCTGACAACTACCAGGATAATGAAACAGATTATCAAGAGTTTGCTAGTCTAAAATAGGAAAACAAAGGAGGTCTTATGAACTATAACATGTACTTCTATTGGTATGCCTAATATGTCTACATATTTATGTGTTGTGTGCACAATGTTTCACTACTAAAACTATATAAAAGAGCTCTAATTAATTGGCTTAAAGAATAATAAAAGCATTCAAATGACATATTTAATCAGAAAAAAGGAAAGACTAGTCAAATCCTTTTTCAAATTTATGTGACCTAAGTAAAACCTTTAATAAATAACCCAGCTTTAAAATTACTGGTGAAGTAATGTTAGAAATGTCTTAAGAATTATTAGCATACATTTTCAGTTGCATTTGTTGATCAAGCAATTTCATACTTACCCATGCCAAATACTGTAAGGTGTCAAAATTTGGCATAGGGGTTATAAACTATAAAACCAAGCCCAAAACAGAATGATCTTTGCTTGCATAACTTTTGATAAATAAGACATTGACCTTGGTTATGAAAATAGCCAAATCTTGAATTATTTAGTAAAATAACCATAACTTCTAATCTTGTGGCTTTAGGCAGTCTAGTTCCCAGGCAGGAAGGGGGTTTGTTTTGGTAAGGTAAGCATTTGTTTCAAAGCTAAACTATAAACCAAGTTCTTCCCAAAGTTAGCTTGGCCTACACCTCAGAATAAACAAAGACAGCTTAGAGATTAGAAGCAAGATGGAATCAGTTAGGTCAGATCCTTTTCACTGTCTCAGTTATTATTTTGCAATGATGGTTTCATAACTTTAAATGATGACTATTGCAGTTTTCATAACTAATCTAGGTAAATGACTAAAATAGGTACATGTGATGGGATGAATACTTGTAGACAGACTGGTTATAATTTAGAATCTAAAGTTATATGAAATTAATGTTTCATTATTTGGGTATTTTCCAATAAAAATATATTGTAGGAAAACATTCTTTCTAAAAAATATATATATTCTAAATACATATATATTTATGTATATATATGTGTACATGTGTGTCCTTTTTAAAAAAAGTGAATAATTTTTGTTGAATCCAAAGCTTATCTAAAGGCTATGTTTAAAATAAAGTAAAAGGAACCAGGAAATAAGAGAGATGTCAAGAAGATTATAGAAATAAAGAGGTATTTTTTGGTAAGAAAGCTTAAAGAGAAATACTTTTATACAAGAAATAATTTTATATGGCAAATTTAGTCAGAATAAAATGACTGATTGCTTAAGAAAGAGGGATGTTCAGGATAAACCAGAAAGTCCAAGCATGTCCATGAATGGTCACAATAAGAGGATTTATAAAGAATAAAAAAACTTTTTATTTTCTATTATCAAGTTGTCCGCAATTAAAAGGAAATTATAATGGTCTTTCTAGAAACTGAGTTTAATGTAAAAAATACACTTAGATACTAAAGAACTGGTTAGACAATGAAATTTTCTTAAGGCATTGATTTAATATATTGTAATAGATTTTATGTTTTATTAAAATTATTCCCATGACATTATTATTAAGTTTTGGTTTACTTAGAAAAAAATGAGATTACTTTTTTAAAATTAAGGTTATTACATGTGTGTAACTTACTGTGTGTGCTTTTAAAGTCCATTTTAAAAGTCAATTTAAAGTCCATTGTGCCATTAAGTTACAAGGTTTTGACTCCTGGGTCTAGAAGGACACCAAGTCCTGCTAAATCTTAACATTGACAGTAGTTAAAGCCTCGTCTACAGACCCTGTAGCACATGCCAATCAAAGTAAGCTGGGTTTGTGAGATGCAGGGCCCGAAATTAAAGCTATTCAACTCCTCAAGGCAGGGACTATTGCAGGAGAGGTGGGCACGTGAGATTGTAAGGGCTGATTTTGAGAGATAAAATAAGTTCAGTTTCTCTATAAATTAACCATTGATGTCAAAGGTACACTGATACAAGATCAGCATATGGGCCACTGTGTCAGATTAACAAGGTTTTCTTGAAGCATTAACCAACTCCGTTATAAAAGTTATAAAAGGCTTATTGAAATTATATCTTACAGTCAAGATGATTAAAATTTTATAGACTTTATAAAATTTTGAAAACAAATTTAATTGTCATCATGCTACTTTTATTAGGGCTTATTGTTTGGAAAATTAAGTCTCCTCTCTCAGAAAATGAATGTTTTCACCTTTTTTTGAAATCCTTGAGTTATCACTTTGGTTAAATCAATGATTTATTTTATAATGACCTGTGATCCTATTTTGTGATATCAAGTGTTTTAAACCTTTGATATTTGACAAACTTTTCAATATCAAATTATAAATTATGTCTTTTTCTTTTCTTATTTTTTTTGAGACAGAGTCTTCCTCTGTCACCCAGACTGGAGTGTGGTAGCGTAATCTCAGCTCACTGCAACCTCTGCCTCCTGGGTTCAAGTGATTCTCCTGCCTCAGCCTCCTGAGTAGCTGGGATTACAGGTATACACCAGCAAGCCCAGCCAATTTTTGTATTTTTAATAGAGATGGGATCAGGTCAACCTGATCTTGACTCCTGACCTCAAGTGATCTGCCCACCTCAGCCTTCCAAAGTGCTGGGATTACAGGCTTGAGCCACCATGCCTAGCCAAATTATGTCTTTTTCTGACCTAGTTAATCCTTTAAGATATTAGGTTCCCTAAAGTCCAAAATTAATATATTTGGCTTATTTGGTATAAAAATGATACAGGAAGCATTGTCAAATATGAAATGGTGTTTGGCTTTCTTTGGGCTGTATTTGTATAAATATGTTATTAGCATGTGTTCCAAAATTACGGGAAACTCCTATAATTTCGATATGACTTAGTGTATGTTATCAGTAGCGATTATAACTGTTATGTTAAACTATTGTGTGCCACAGAGGTAACACATTTCCTTGTTACAGAGATAACACATTGTTTCTTTGGCTATGGGTTTCCTAAAATTTTTTGTCATCCATAGACAGTTGTTGCCTTGTTTTGGTTCTCTTTCAAAGGTGGTTTTGTAACCAGCTATAAACTGTTAGAGTTATAAACTCTAAAGTGATCTATTGACTTTTTTGCTTAAAATGTGGCTAATCCTTTTGTTTTGTTTTTCTGAGTCAAGAAACCTTTTTTTTGTACTGTTTACAGCATATGACAATTGAGTAAAGTATACTCCTGTGAAAAAAATTTGGAGCATATTTGTTTCTCTCTACCTGATTTCTCCGGAATTTTGAAACTATTTGTGAGTATTCCTAACTTATGGCAATATAGTTATTTGCATAAGTGCAGTAAGAGTGCTTTCTTTTGCAACAGGACACCACTGGAGAAACTGGTTATTTTACCAAGGCTGTGACTGGAATGGTGTGCTTTCTTTCAAGGAATCAAATTTGACTTACAGAGCCAACAAAAACCCCTTGGAGAAACTGGCTGCATACCTTGTCTACACAGTCCCTGTACAGGGTTCCTAACCTGTGGTAAGTAAAGAATGTCACTTTGTGACAGGCCCAGGAGCCCTAAGTTATCTAGGGACCCCAAGAGGAGAGGAATTTACCCAACTCATAGGTATTTGATGGTAGAAAGCCATGGCTGAGCTCAGCTTTAAAAAAAGAATCATATCTGAGATTCCTTCTTTAGAACAAAGTTCCATCAAAACCAATTTAAAAAGGCTATGTGAAAAATAATTATTCTTGCTGCACTTTATACAAATAATCTGGCCAAGTATAATAAAGAACATCAATCCTACCATGATTTGTCTTTAGTAAAAATGGGAAACTGGAGAGAGAAAAATTTTGTTTCAAAAACTGTAGTACACCTGTTGTTAAACTCTAGTCTTGCCATATGTTTTTCAATTTCTATTATTTTATACAGTTTGGACTGAATTCCAATTTTTCCTGGCTACAAATCTCCAAAATAATATTTTCATTTTTTTCTTCTTTTTTTCCTTTTTCCTCCATTTTTCCTAACTTGAAATCAATGAAAACTAGGCTGTGCTTTCTTAAAGTCCCTTGAACTGAAGCCAAACAATGTAAACTTCAGAAGAAAATAACAGCAACTTATTTACATACATAAGTCACTTTCATACATGCCTGCTGATTATTACAAACTTCAGAGTAATGTGGCCTATATCAGTTTTCTGGGATTACTCTTTTGTTTGTTGTTGTTTTTCTCCTTTCCTCCCCCTATTTTCTCTTTGTAGGACATGAGACTTCACCACCTGCTAAAAATGAGCTTTTCTAATAACTTGAAACCTACCCATGTAGGAGTAAACTGTCCTAGCCATGAGAGATCAGATGAAGCCTGAGATCAGAGACTCATTTTCTTCTAAAATGCTTTCTCCAAAAGAGTTTAAAAAGAAAAAAGGGGAAATGTGAAAGGAAAATAAATGTGGGGCCCCCAGATCACTAAGCTGATGGGAAAAGGCAATCTTGGAACTGCTAAGGGCAAACCTGCCTCCTATTCTATTCAAAGTCATCCCTCTGCTCACTGAAATAAATGCACATCTGATTACCTCCTTTGGAAAGGCTAATCAGAAACTCAAAAGAATGTAACCTTCGCTCATCTACCTGTGACCTGGAAGCCCCCTCCCTGCTTTGAATGGTCCTGCCTTTCTGGATGGAACCAATACTCATCTTACATATGTTGATTGCTAACTCATGTCTCCCTAAAATGTATAAAACCAAGCTGTGCCCTGACCATCTTGGGCACATGTCTCAGGACCTCCTGAGGCTGTCATGGGTGTGCATTCTTAACCTTGGCAAAATGGACTTTCGAAAGTAACCAAGACCTGTCTCAGATATTCAGGGTTCACAAATACATACAACTTTTGTCAACCAGAAAAACAAATTTCCATCAGAAAAATATTAGTTTTACAAAATTAGTTTTCTTTATTAAATGAAAAAAGAAAAAAAAATTGCTTTTATAGAGTTCAATCTCCAGCCTCCTTCCCCTGGGAGTGAAGGGGCACTGCAGAGAGGGTGGGAAGGGTGGGGCTGAAAGATTTCCCCCACTTCTAATTCCTTGATCTTCCTGGTGACCAGCCCATCCTGATGCCATCTAGGAGTCCCATCCTTTGTCACCTTATTAGCAAAAACTCTGATATGAATATGAGTAACAAAAGACACTCCTGTCACTCAGGAAATTCCAAGGGCTTTAGGTGCTCTCTGCCGGGAACCAAGGACAAAGATCAAATACCTATTGTTAATAAACCACAGCAAGATAGTTCTAAAATGCTCCCATGAGTCACGCACTAGGTGTGGGGTGAGGCATTCTACCTGGATTGAGTGGTTCTCTGCATGAAGAAGACATCAACTTGGACACTTCCCCATCCCTCTTCCAGGAATAGACATTTCAGCTCCCAAGTCAACACCAGACTTGAGATTCTCTCCGATTCTCCATGATCCTGATGCCAAATGGCCCCATTAGTCAATGAGTTCCAAAAAAAATCAATAGAGAAAATGCTTGGTGAGATCTCTGGGCTGTTGCCAACTCTCTCCTCCTTTCCATGAATGAAGAATGGCCGCTGGGGAATATCGAACTGAAAATAAGTCATGTTGATAGGGTGTGAATCATTTGCCCAAGGAATTTTTTTTTTTTTTTTTTTTATAAAACCTTTTCAACCACCCACCCTCAGCTGGTCTTCCCTGATTGTTTGGCTCACTTGGCAAAATTGCTTTAAATTGCAACATTGCAGACGTTGCAGGTGATCCTGGGGTCTGCTGTTCTCTCCTTCAATTTTTCTCTGGGACTTTCTGCTTGATTCTAGTTAGGGGGTAGAAGTGGGAAAAAAAATTACCCTGCCATGAGCCCTTTGTGTGGCAAGAAGTGCCTCCAGGTTTTGCTTTTCGTTTTTGCACTTGGGAGAGTGGGAGCTCTACGTAGGCCGAGCAGTTGAAAAAATAATGAACATGGACCTCCCTTCTTCAAGCCCCACGTTCTTTGTTATTTATTTTCACTTGGACAGACCATGAATATGGCTTTGGAGGGTCCCTGATTTGTGTACTTAATCACCATTCCCACAGTGAGGCAGGCAGGTGGCTGGCTGAGGGCAGGTTCACCCTGTGGCTTGGCCTCTCTCCTGCTGGCTGTCCTGGGGCTCCGTTTTTCCCTCTCTGGGGGAATTCAAGCCCTGCCTGACATATGAGGGTTGTAATTTGGACCTGGAAGGCCTCTGAGGGTCCCTCCAGTTCTGCTGTGCCAGGATGTTTATCCACAAGGCTGTTGCACACACGGACAACCATCAGCTGAAGATACAAACATTGCAGAGAACACTTCTGGCTTTAAACTCATCACTATACTTCAGATGTCCACACCAGAATATGAAATATCCCAGCGTGTGGGAGAAGCGGGAAAAACTGGTCACCTTATGGATCTCAGCAGGAGAGCCCACAGCCCCCTCTGGGACACTGATCCATGCAGGGGGTGCTGTGATGCCTTCCCTGTCTTCAGACCTAGTGTCTCGAAGTTCACCTGTATATCACCCTCCAGGCTGTTCACAGAATGACCTTCCAAACCCAGAGGAACTACCGGCACGAATGACAGGTCTAGTATCTTAACCCCGCCCAGGATGGGGCTCCTCAGCATCCTGAGCTGTCCCCAAAATAGCACCAGGCTGTGCACTCAGGACATCTTATGAAGGCCAATCAAAATAATGCCAGTAGGAATGCCTTGTCCTGAGGGATCCCTCTATAAACTTAAAGGATGATGGGTCAAATGTTTCCACAATAATGAAGGGACTCGAAAGGAACCTACACTCAAAACAGCTGGGGGCAAAGTCCAGAAATTCAATTACACTCTGTTCGCTTATGGAAGGGCAGGAGAAAACCTCATTTATTTTAGCATTTTATGTGGTTTCTGCAAAGTTCTTCTCGGTGCCAGGGGAAGGAATAGAATAATAGCAGCTCATATTTGCAAAGGGTTTTCCAGTTAACAAAAGACTTTTGCCACTTGCTGGGTTGTGAATTCTACTGCTAGCCTGGGGTGCCTGCTGAGAGGGTGTGCCCTGGAGTTGAGTGTAGGCTGAGAGAGGAGGTGACTTGCCCAAGGCCACTGAGGTTCAGGCAGATCCAGGGCTTTCGCCATGGCTGCTGGACAGTCCAAGCTCCTTGATCTCTAGGATGTTAAGAACCAAGTAAATAAGGCTTTAAATGCCCATATTAAAAGACGGTGACAGTAGAGGACAAATTCAATGTCATAATGCAGTTGAGGCCCTGAGATCATGAGAGTGATATTTGCCAGGCAGGGGCCTTCCTGCAATAGCTGTCCTGCCATCTCCCACTCTCTTCTCGCCTGCCCACCTGCTCCTCCCCAGCCACCATTGCTGCTTCCTTCTCACCTCTCTAAGCCCTGGACACTGATGCCCTGGGCCTGGTCCATGGGCTTCCCTCCTTGATGCTGACCCCTGGGTGCCGTCCTCAGGCTCCACATATCCTAGTCACTCCGAGTTGATAAATGGAAATAAAATCCTAAACCCCTCAACTGACCGAACAGACCCCCCTCTTGGCCGAGGAGTCCCCAGGGAAACCTTAAAAACTGAGTTCCCAGCCAGGAAGAGACAGGAGGTCTGTTAGGCCAAAGTGTGTCTCTTCTTCATTAACCTTTAACCAGAATGATTTCCTAAGGAGTAAGCAGAAACGATCTCTTGATGACTCTTCCCAAGGAACGGACGACTCCTTCTTTCATCACCTTTAGCCAATCCTCTGAGTCTGTGCCTGAGCTCCTCCCCCTCTTTGCAGATGTGACAGCTGGCCCGTTTCACAACGCACCCCTTCCTGACGAGAGACCAGCAGTCACGGAGGGGCTCGGGCCGGTCTTCAGGGGATGCCCAGTGACAGTTTCTGTGTGCTGTGTTTCACCTTTTGACATTTGCCATAATCTCCACCTTCGGGTCATGTTAATGCTGCGAGTTGTTGAACATGTGACCCATGAAGAGGTATGAAGCTTGAATGGGCATGGGCATGTATCTCCTGCTCTCATAAATATTCATGGCTCCTCTCATAGCTTATTGAATATGCGTGTTCAGTCTCCCCACTCACCATACATTCCTGTCTTATGCTTCCCTCCCTCCAAGTGCCTGTTTCCAGCTTATGTCAGAGGCCACGCTTCCCACCCCGTGGATGGCCACCGGCAGGCTGCAGCCCTTTATGAGAAAGAAAGCTTTCCCTTCCAAATCTCTGAACCTCATGGTTCTTCAGTTGACACACGAGATCCCTGCAGCACTCCCCTGTCCTGGGCTGGGGGCTTTCACACCACTGGGCATGTTTGCAGACTGGCAGGGCAAGCCCATAGTGAGCCCAGGGCACTCAGCAAATGGCCCAGGTGCCACCTGCGGGTCCCAATCTTCTTTGCCGTAAGGGAGTCAGGAGCCGCTCCTCCCCCATGGCTTCCCCTGCAGTGGGACCTCGGGGACCTTGACTCTGGAGGGCAAGAGGTGAAGGCAGACCAGCCCCAGTGGACATCGTGGGGAGGAGTAAGTCTTGTCACACTGGCGCTGACATGCTGAGTTGTCCATTTCTGCCGCAGAATCTGCCCATCCTGCTGAAGGCATGCTCGGTGAGGCCACGATCCTGCCCAGACGAAACCCACTCTCCTTTCAGACTTCTCCACTCAGCTCTGAGAAGCAAACCTGGGGGTTGGCTGTCTCCTCCCCGTTTCTCACTCATGTTGAATCCAGCAGCAATGCTGACGGCACTGTCCCGAAGCATTGGCCAGATCCTGCTCCTTCTCACACCATTGTCCTGCCAACACCTAGCCGAGCCACCCTCATCTGTCCTCCAGCCTCCCAGGGCTCTTGTAAGCAAGCCACCGTCCATTCAGCTCTTTAGGAAAGTTGATCCGATGACGCCAACTGCAGTGAATTCTTGTGATTTTACCTTGTCTAAGCATGCATTCTAAATAGAGGTTTAATTCTCACACTAGAAGAAAAGCTCAGTCACCCTTGCCCTGGGTTCCCAGTTCTCCACCTCCTCCCAGTTCCTCAAGGCAGTCGATGCAGATGTTGGCCTTATACCACCACCTGCCAGGGGGCCCTGCCCTACGGGACAGCTGGATATAACCCAAGGACCCCCACCCCTGCATCGACTGTGCAGGTCTACACAGCAGTGTCCCCCACCCCCATATGCATTGCGCAGGTCTATGCAGCAGTGACCCCCACCTGCCACTGCATGATCCCACAGAACCCCTGCCTGCTCCAAACCCACCAATTAGAACTCCCGATGGGAAACCTGCCCGGGTTCCTATCAATGCTTTAGTCTCGCAGGTCTCTCTCTTTCCCTCTCCATCCCCCACCACCTGCTGATTAAACTCGCTGCTGTCTCCAGACTTCCCATGGTTCCTTGCGGGACCCTCTTCTCTGTGGACCTGGGGGTGATAAACCTCTTCTGTTATTTTGTGTGTTCTGTTGTGCTGTCTCCCCCATGGCCCACCTGACCAACGCACCCAGACCTAACTCTCTCCCGGCCAGGGCTCTCCTGGGGAGTATCTGTCTTGGTGGGAATAAACTGGACTCAGGTCCGACAAGAGCCACAGGGCGTCTGCCAGGGTAAACAAGTTTCCTGGGAGAGGGACACCTGGTCACAGTCAGACACTGAGGCATCAGACTGTCTGTCAGGATAAAGAAGGATCCCTGAGAGATGCACCGTGATACCCACAGCCACCTGCCCTCAAGCTCCATCAAGGCAGGGCTAGAGTTCACAGCCACCCTCCAGAAAGGAACTTCCTAACCAACTCAGAGGAAAATATAAAACCAGTGTAAAACTTCCTCACGCTCCTGCCAGCCCTGCTCACCTGGCTCTCACCCTCCAGCTGGGAGGGGAGTCACTGGGCCCAGAATGCTGGGAAAGGGGGCCTCAGAGGGTCTGAGCAGAACGCCAGGCCTGTAAGCCAAACTACACCATCGCTTATGAATTAAAACCCCTTCATCGGTGCAACGTTCACTGGGCACCATGTACAGGGCCTGGCCTCAGCTGTGGGTTCAGGCGAGAAGACCCAGGTTTCCCTTAGGAAATCCTCAGCCTGGGGCATTTGATAAATAGTCAGGTAAACACACGGTCCATATGGATTTCTTCCCCCAGAACAATTGAGAAGACGTGGTGATTTGCCCACCACACAAAATTGAGTCCTTGTTCAACTCTGGGCCATCCCTGCAGGCTGAGGGGGCTGCCAGATTTGTAACAATGAAGCGAGGGGAACGCCCTTGGTGCAGGTGACGCTGTTTCGATCCACCCACTCTCTTTGACCAACGTGTGGAACAAGCACTCTGGGCACCGTGTTAATTTTCACATTATGGTAACCAATTGGATTAATTTGTATTGAATAGATATCATTCTTTGATGGATCCCCTTGTTGAAATTAAAATTCCAGATTAATCCAAAGGAAAATGCCATGAGTAATCGGATTTCCAGTGGAAATGGAAGCGGCGCTTGAGTCATTGAGAAACTTACCCCATTAGGAGCCATCAGGCGCTGATTCATGTCAGACATAAAGTGATGCAATTAGAAACCCTCACACCTAATTGCCCAGCAGAGCAAACGTGCAGTCGTGTGACACTGAGCCCACGGAGGGGATGAAAGAGCCGTCACCCGAAGGAAATGAAAGCACTGAGGGTCGTCTCTAAAGACGGAGCATTTCAGAAACCATGGCCAGGGAAGGGGCCACGTGGGCTGCCGATGGCCCGGTTGAACAGCCAGTGTTTCAGTCCTTCCTTCACTCATTGAGCAACTCGGGCCTAACCATGGGCTGCGGACAAGACATGAGATTTTAGGAAAAAGAATAATCTTCCCTCTACCCATCTGAGTTTCCAGCTGTGATGCCTGCAACAAAAGACAGAACAGAAAGGGAAAAATAAACCAGGCCGGGTGGGGCGGCTCACACCTGTAATCCCAGTACTTTGGGAGGCCGAGGTGGCCGGATCACGAGGTCAGGAGTTCGAGACCATCATGGCGAAACCCTGTCTCTACTAAAAATACGAAAATTAGCCAGGCATGGTGGTGTGTGCCTGTAATCCCAGCTACTTGGGAGGCTGAGGCATGAGAATCGCTTATACCCAGGAGGTGGAGGTTGCAGTGAGCCGACATTGCGCCATTGCACTCCAGCCTGGGTGACAGAGTGAGACTCCATCTCGAAAACAAAAAAAAGAAAAGAAAAAAAAAAAGGTTCCTGAGGCCTCCCCAGCTGTACCAGCTGTACACCTCTTTTCTTTATAAATGACGGAGACTCAGGTAGTTCTTTACAGCAATTTGAGAATGAACTAATACAACTACAGAGATAGCTGCCGCCTCTGGAGCTCAGATGGACAAAGACTCGTGGTGGCCTGAACGTCTTAGGTGACCATGCCCATCCCTATCTCTGTGGACCACTTCCATGTTGACAGCCTGGAGTCTTTCCTGACCTCTTGGGAGAATTGGCTGATACTGCTCTGTGTCCTCATACACCTGGACCTGCCTCTGCAGGGACCTCCTCAGTTCTGATAGCGAGACGCCTCCTGCTTCTGAAGTTCAAGGAAGGCCCTATGCTTTTCTGATACCTTGCCCTCAAGCTGTAACTTTGTAGCATGTGGAACTCCCCGGGCCCCCATGGAGACGGGGCATCAGGCTGTGGCTGGGAATCTGTCTGGAAGACAGGTGAGGGAGAGGCTCAGTCGGCCAGTGCCCCTGAGAGCTCACAAACATTACCCTGAGCACAGGAGCCTGGTCATCTTATGAGGAAGACCGTATTAACCCCAGGAGAGTGCAAGCTCCGTGGGCAGGGATTCTGCCCAATGGCCACTGCACTGCGTGATTGCAACACGTCCTAGCTGGATGAATGGTTTTGACAGCCCAGGATACCGAGACCGAGAGATGTTAACAATAAGAGGCGTGGCCTGGAAGCATGAGGCTGTTTCTGCCTCCTAAATTTGGAATCATAAACCCACCTGTTATGAACTAAACTATGTCACCCAAAATTCATAACCGCCAGGACCTCAGAAGGTGACTGTGTCTGGAGACAGGGTCTTTACCGGGGTGATATGGAGGGATGTTTGTCCCCTCCAAGTCTCATGTTGAAATGAGATTCCCAGTGTTGAGATGGGGCTTCCACGCCACGCCACTTATTGTTAACATCTCTCGGTCTCGGTATCCTGGTGAATCGGCTATTGGGAGGGAGGTGATGGGGTCATGGAGGCCGATCCCTCATGAACAGCTCTGTGCTGCCCTCGCAGTCATTAGCGAGTTCTGGCTCTTAGTTCACGTGAGCTCTGGTTGTTTCCAAGAGTGTGGTGCCTCCCTCCCCTCTCTGGTTCTTGCTATGTGATGTACTGGCTTCCGCTTGGCTTCTGCCATGAGCGGGAGCTCCCTGAGGCCTCACCAGGAGCAGATGCCGGTGCCATGCATGTTCAGCCAGCAGATCGTGGGCCAGTTCAACCTCTTTTCTCTATACATTACCTAGTCTCAGGTATTCCTTCATAGCATTACAAAAGCGGCCTCACATAACGTGTGATTGAGGTTAAATGAGGTTGTTAGGGTGGGCCTTGGTCCAGTCTGCCTGGAATCCTCATAAGAAGAAAAGATTAGGAGACAGACACACAAAAGGTGGCCTGTGTGTGGACACAGGGAGAAGGCGACATCTACAAACCAAGGAGGCCTCAGGAGAAATCAACCCTGCCCACTCCCTGGACTCTGACTTTCAGCCTCCAAAACTGTCAGACAGTGAGTCCCTGTTGTCTGTGCTGCCCGGTGGCGCCAGGTTAAGGCAGCCTGAATTAATACAGCATGCACAGGGTCCTGGTGACAGCACTGTGATGCCACGCGGTAGGTCGTTCGGTGCTGGACGCGCTCTGAGGAGCAGTGCAGAGCTGGTGTCTGTGGCTGGAAGAAGCGGTGCCTCTTCTTCCCCAGGGCTGCTCTCTCTGAAGTGCAGCTCAGAGCACCCTGGGGACGGCGTTTGTCCCTGCATTCTCCACGCGGCTGGCACAGGGCTCCAGACCAGCAGAATTCCACGTGATTGGAAGGTAGGTGCTCGCCAGGTGCTGGTCAGCTCCCTGGCCCTCTGTGGTTGACCTCCCAAAGTGCTGCATTGGGTAGGGAGCTGCTTGGCCAGGGGAAGGTTGCCAGCTCCCTCTGAGTGGAACCTCAGGCCTCATGCAGTTTTTCTCTTCTTTTTTTCAAAGACATTGTCAAGACCAAAATATGCATTTGTTTTCATTTGAACCCCAAATGTGCAGAATTTTGACACACTGACGCCCAAATGCCCTCTCGGCAGCAGGCACGGTTATGGAGCCGGCAGAGCTGTGGGGGTGCTGAGGAGGTTCCCCGGGTTACCTTGTGTTTTCGTGCTATTAACGTGATTGGAAATTGATAATAATGATGATGGTGACACCATCAGTGCTGATGTCTTCCACTTCTGCTTTGCACTGGGCCCTGGCCTGGGCACTTTCTATCCTTTCATGAATTCTTGCAATGGCCTTGAATGAGAGGATCCCTGTGTCACAGCAGAGGAGACCAGGGCCCTTTGAGATAAAGTGACCTGCCCAAGAACAAGGTGAAGTAACCGTCAAGCTCCAGGTGAGCGACCTGCCCATGGCCACACAGCGTGAAGGGCCCCATCCGGGACAAGGAGCGGCACCAAAGCTCATCCTTCTTCCCAGCATCACCAAGTGCTGGCTTGTTAAGCATTTGCTAATTAAACCCTCCTATTTGGTGTGTTCTTGGGCTGCATCAGGCAGATGAATGGCAGAATCCAAATAGTTCAAGCCATCTGCTCCCTAAATCTGTCGTTTTCGTTTTCCGTCAACTCTGCATTCATTTCCTGTTCACTTGACGGGAGCAGCAGCAAGGGCTTGTCCGCAGCAGCAAGGGCTTGTCCGCCATCCCCAACCGCCAGCCCCTCCTGCTTACAGACCCTCTCGGGCAATTACCTAAACGTGCCAGGCCAGAGTTCCTGGAATGAACCAGGCCTTGTTGGTTGTAAGTGACAGAAAGCACAAGAGTATGCCGATTTGACTCCCCAGGGAACACTGGCAATGTCTGGAGACATTTCTGATGGTCACACCTGGTGGAGGTGCTACTGGCCTCTGGTGGTGGACACCGGATAGAGACCAGGGATGCTGCTCAGAATCCTCCTAGGCCCAGGACAGCTGCCTCCACAAAGTATCTGCCCCACGTGTCTGTGATGCCGAGGTCCGGAAAGTTTAGTGAACTCGCCCAGGGATCCTCAATACAGACTAAGCATCAATAGTGACTGATGCTGGGTGGGAGACATTTACGTTCTTATTTGGATTTATGTGCATTTCACCTTTTTTATACTGAAAATGTACTATTTTATGTATTTATTTATTATGGTTTTTTTGAGGTGGAGTCTTGCTCTGTCACCCAGACTGGAGAGCAACTGCGCGATCTCAGCTCACTGCAAACTCCACTTCCTGGGCTTAAGCAACTCTCCTGCCTCAGCCTCCTGAGTACAGGCGCCCACCACCACACCTAGTTAATTTTTGTATTTTTAGTAGAGACCGGATTTCATCATGTTGACCAGGCTAGTCTTGAACTCCTGACCTCAGGTGATCCACCCACCTCGGCCTCCCAAAGTGTTGGGATCACAGGCATGAGCCACCATGCCCAGTCTGAAAATGTATTATTTTATAAAGAAAGCCCGTTATTTTAAAAAATAAGAGGGGAGGGAGGCCTAGGCAGGTGGATCACCTGAAGTCAAGAGTTCGAGACCAGCCGGGTCAACATGGCGAAACTCCGTCCCTACTGAAAATACAAAAATTAGCCGGGCGTGGTGGGACGTGGCTGTAGTCCCAGCTATTTGGGAGGCTGAAGCAGGAGAATTGCTTGAACTGGGGAGGTAGAAGTTGCAGTGAGCTGAGATCGTGCCTGGTGACAGAGTGAGACTCCGTCTCAAAAATAAATAAATAAATAAGAGGGGAAATGTAGAGCCATGTATTGCCCTGAGAAGTCATGAGTTCTGGGGCCAGAGGGTATTGAGTTTTGATGTGGGAGATTGCAGGGCGCAGAGCAACTCCCTTCCTGGTGTGCCAGGAGACCTTCAGCAGCAGACGAGTGACCCGGTCCCTGACCAGACACTAACCCTCCCCCAGGTCCTCAGGCACTCAGTTCTCCTGTGGCCCTGGCCACCTGTTGTGTGAGAGCCTGCAGAAGACCCATGCCTGACTGCGCTGCCCTGGCACTGCCCCGGGGCCTCGTTACAGAGTATTTTGCCCTGACAGTGAGTTCATGCACCTGACCTGACTCCCTGGCTCCGTGTGGGCTTAGACAACTGCAGGTGATGGAGCCTGAACCGAGCGCCACAGGATGTCAAGGCCTGTCCTTAAAGAGCAGCTAAAATTGACTTAGCTTCTGCATTGACTAGGGCACTCCCCACGGCCACAGAGTGTCCTGTGCCTCCAGTACACAGTGTATTTGGTGAGAAATGCTTCTAAATGCCCTACACAATTCGTATTGCTACTTCTTGGGGGCCTTGAGAGCAGTTTCGCTTTGCTGGACATTTACCTACCTGGCAAGATTCCGAGTAAAGTTGGTGTCAGAGTAGAAGACCAACACTGACATCCCCTCTTCCCTCCTCTCCCACGAGGCTCGTTTCTATCAGACCCACTCGGCTTCGCTTTCTGCCTTGTTCCCATGGTTATTTTATGATGGTCGGACTGATATAAGTATAAAAGACTTCAAAACCCACATTGGCAGTAGCCCCAGGGCACACAATGCCTCAAAAACTCCCTCTCCTTTAACAAGGTATATTTTAACTTATTGCCGTTGAAGTGCATTCTGGAAATGGCATTCGAAGCAGAAAGGGTCATTTGTCTTCAAGGCAGATAAGGAGAGAGATGTCTGACCGCGAGGCCTTAGAAATGCTGCTCCCCGCTCCTATGCACCTGCCTTTTCCCGAGGAGTCCCTCCTCTGTCTCCTCCTTAAGGCAGCCGACCTTGTTCAGCAGGAACGTCCTGGCTGGCGTGGCTTCTGCTGTGTGATCAGCGGTTGTCATCCACTCTGCCTGCCCCATGGAGAGACCGGGCCACTCTCTCCTCGGAGGACCTGAGGCCCCTGCTCAATCCTCCATGCATTTGACACCAAATACATGCTGGGCTCCTGCTATCCTACTGCACATCAGGTACCGCACCTGAGCAGGTACTGCACCTGGACATTCAGATACGGGGAGGCAGGAGCATCCGGGAAAATGCAACATAGAAGAGGCTGAGAACCTTCCTTGTTGGAAACATGTGAATTTCACATGCTTTGCTTCCACATGCCTCACTTGTCTTTTTTTCTTTTAAGACTAATTTTTAGAGCAGTTTTAGGTTCATGGCAAAATGAAACTGATGGTACAGAGAGTTCCCCTTTCTTCTGTGCCGCCAGATATCCAGAGCCTCCCTCACGATCAACATCCCCGACCATGGTAGTTTGTACATTTTCACTGTGATTGCTGCACCTGTATTGAAACTTCCTCACCCAGAGTTCATTGTTTACACGAGCATTCACCCTTGGTCTTGTGCATTCTATGGGTTTTGACAAATGCATATGGCGTGTGCCCGTCACTGTAGGGTCAGACAGCATAGTTTTCACTGCCCATGAAATGCTGTTTTTCTCTTAGTCAGCCCTCTCCCAATCCCCAACCTCCGACAACTCTTAATCCTATTTTATAATTATTTTATTTTTTAAGAGATGGGATCTCGCTCTGTTGTCCAGGCTAGAGTGCAGAGGTGCAATCACAGCTCACTGCAGCCTTGAACTCCTGGTCTCAGGTGATCCTCCTGCCTCAGCCTTCCAAGTAGCCGGGATTATAGACATGCCCCACTATACCTGGCTAATTTTTAAAAATTATTTTTGTAAAGATGGGGTCTCACCATGTTGCCCAGGCTGGCCTTGAATTCTTGGCCTAAAGAGGTCTGCCCATCTTGGCCTCCCACAGCTCTGGGCTCTGATCCTTTTACTGTATCCATTTCCAGCTTGTCATGTAGTTGGACTCGTACAGCATGGAGACTTTTTAGACCGGCTTCTTTCACTTAGTAACGTGCATTTAAGTTTCCTCTGTGTCTCTTTATGGCTTGAGAGCTCATTTCTTTCTTTTCTTTTCTTTTTTTTTTTTTTTTTGAGACGGAGTCTCGCTCTGTCGCCCAGGCTGGAGTGTAGTGGCACAATCTCGGCTCACTGCAAGCTCTGCCTCCCGGGTTCACTCTGTTCTTCTGCCTCAGCTCCCTGAGTAGCTGGAACTACAGGTGCCCGCCACTGCACCTGGCTAATTTTTTGTATTTTTAGTAGAGATGGGGTTTCACCGTGTTAGCCAGGATGGTCTCAATCTCCTGACCTCGTGATCCTCCCGTCTCGGCCTCCCAAAGTGCTGGGATGACAGGCGTGAGCCACCCGTGCCCGGCCCAAGAGCTCATTTCTTTTTAGGACTGAATAATATTCCATTGTCTGGATGCTCCGAAATTTGTTTACACATTTATTGGCTGAAGGATGCCTTGGTTGCTTCCAGCTTTTGGTGACTGTGAATAAAGCTGCTATAAACATCAGTACGCTGGTTTTCGGGTGGGCATAACTTTTCAATGAATTTGGATGAAATATGGAGGCTTGTGATTGCTGGATCACATGGAAAGACTGTTTAGCTTTGTGAGTGTGTGTGTGTGTGTGTGTGTGTGTGTGTGTGTGTGTGATGGAGTCTTGCTCTGTCACCCAGGCTAGAGTGCAGTGGCACAATCTTGGCTCACTGCAACCTCCACCTCTCAGATTCAAGCAGTTCTCCTGCCTCAGCCTCCCAAGTAACTGGGATTATAGGCGCCCGCCACCATACCCAGCTAATTTTTGTATTTTTAGTAGAGATGGGGTTTCACCATGTTGGTCAGGCTGGTCTCGATTTCCTGACCTCGTGATCCGCCTGACTCGGCCTCCCAAAGTGTGGGGATTACAGGCGTGCGCCACTGTGCCCGGCCTTTTATTTCTGCTTCATTTGCCAAGGTCCCTCCTCTAATTTCCTTCGGGCTTCATTCAGTCTTTAGGTCTAGCCTTAGAAATGGTACATTTCCACTCAGTTTTCAAGATTGTCTTCCACACCAGTTCCCTGAAAGTTTCCCTGTCCCTAGCCTGGGTAGAGTCCCCACGCTCTGGGCTTCTACACACTTTGTGTTTACTTCCCTTTCTTTCTCCATCTGCATCACACTCACAAACATCAATCTTCCTATCTAGGTCTGAGCTACGATGGGTAGGGACTGAGCTAGGATGGGTAGGGACGGGGACCACAGGCCAGCCTGTAACACTCACAGCACAGCTCAGAGAGGTCCAGGTCACAGAGACTGGGGGGCCTCTCTGCCTCCACAGGCTTAGCTCTACCTTGCCTTTGACATTTATCGGCTCAAGAGAAAAGAGCTCCTTGCAGACCCGATGCAGGCACAGAGAGATCTGGGTGGGGTCGGGAGGCAGAGGATGACCAGCAGGGGCCGCCGTCACACACGCTGGGTGCACAACCCAGACAGACGGGCAATCAGCATTTCCAGACTCTCGTCAATCAAGTCCATGTTTTTCGTATCTCAGGTCATGTCTGTCAATTTTAAGTCCTAATTGTTTCCCTTGCGTAACTGCAGAGTGTACTTTTCCCAAAAAGGGAAACTAGGTGTAATACGTCTTTCATTTTTCATGTTAACTGGAAATTTTTTCTTAAAATGATGGTATAGACAAGGAAATTTCCTCTCAGCAGAAATGAGGAAGGGAAGGCCAGGGCTGTTTTCTGAGAGGGGGGAATAAGGTCTTAATAATGAAAGCCCACACCCTCAGCCTCTGTGCAAACCCTGCCTCTCTCAGCCTCTGTGCACCCCGCACCCCTCTCAGCCTCTGTGCACGACCCCCAGCCTCTGTGAACACCCTCTGCTTCTCAGCCTCTGCGCACCCCCTGCCCCTCCCAGCCTCTGTGCACCCCCTGCCCCTCCTGTGAAC
>NW_012115244.1:3254426-3330264 GCF_000951035.1 Colobus angolensis palliatus | reverse complement strand
TGGGAGTGCCCTTGGCCTTAATGGGGCCATTGACCACCCTCCCTCCCCGCCCCAGCTCCCCTCACCAAAAAACCAAAACCAACAACACCGAGTCCACCCACTCAGCCAGCCACCTGGAGGAGCCCCGGAGATGAACTGTGGGCTTCTCCTCACCTCCTCCTCCCCCTCCTCCTCCTCCTCCTCCATCCTGCTGAGCATGGTGGGAAAGCCAGCCCTGGGCTCCCCTTAGTGGGGTGGGGAAGGCCTCAGCCTCACTCCTTCAGCCTCACCTGCCACTCTTCTGGGAGTGCCCTTGGCCTTAATGGGGCCATTGACCACCCTCCCTCCCCGCCCCAGCTCCCCTCACCAAAAAACCAAAACCAACAACACCGAGTCCTCCCGCTCACCCGTGCCCTCAGCCCCCCACAGATTCGCCCACCTGTTCCCTTCTTAGAAGATGTGCTTCCCGAGCCTGGTGTGCCTGAGACATCCCCGATGTCTGCAAGTGCGACTCAGGTTCCCTGATGTGATCAGCTGGGCGACTGGGAGACTCAGGTTCAATCCGTGGATGACTCAAAACGCCATTTGGTCTTTGGCAGACAGGTTTCCTCTAAACCACCCGAATCACGGTCTTGGCCACCGGTTCTTCTGGGACTTCTGTGGCTCGGATGTTCAAGGGCATTTCCTGACTGCACTTTCCTGCCCTCAACTCTGTGTTTGTGTCAATAAAACAAAAGAAACCTGATTGGACATCAGTATGTGGAGTTTTGAGACCCTGGAATGAAGCAGAGATTTCATAACCCAGACGGGTGAAGCACATTTCTCATTGACAATAAACCATTTACACATTGAAAAAAACAATCTGCATGGGGATGCCTGATCATACTATTCAATACAAAGGCCTAAGAGGGAAATACAGAATTTTGTTTCTTTGGGAGCCTCTCATTAAAAAGTTCTTAAAAGCTGTAGAATTTATCATTTGGAAACAGATCTGTAAGACTGTATAATTGATCCTAACAAGGAGGAGATGTTTATATACACACACACACAGCATATATACACACACATAGATATGTATATACACACACATAGATATGTATATAGACACACATATGTGTATATATATCACATACAAAATGTAAAATATCTATATTATGTAAATATAATATATATCTATTTTCTACCAATGAACTGTATTTAGATTCTAACTGAATATGTGCCACTAGTTGTGGAAGAAGCTCTTATTTGCCTCCCAGATATTCATTTTTCTGTTCTTTCTTGCTAACAGAAGTATGTGTTGGGAGAAGCAGTGAGCCTGCCAGAATGGCTGTACTTCCTGAGTCCCTCTGCAGATAAGGCTGACCTCGTGATCCATGCGGTCATTGAGAGGTGAACAGACATCACACGGGGATTCCAGGAAATCTCCTTGCTCTGTCACTTTTCTCTCTTGCTCCTGTTAGATGTAGCTGGGATGGCTGGAGCAACAGTTGCCACTTTGAGGCCTGGAGGGAAAAGCCCTGACATCTCTGAGTTGCTGGGCCAGTGCCAGACACCACCTACCCGTGACCCTCTCATTAGGTGAGAAAGATAAACACCCTTTGGTGAAGTTACTGTGTGTTGCTGTTGTTACTCATAAATGGACAGAAATATCTCATCAATTGTTTTTGTTGACTTGGGTGTCTATTAAAAAAACAGCATAGACTGGGTGGCTTAAACTACAGACATTTATTTCTCACAGTTCTGAAGGCTGGAAGTCCAAGATCAAGGTCCAGCCATGATATGGGTTGGATCTATGTCTCCACCCAAATCTCATGTTGAATTGCAGCCCCCAATGTTGGAGGCGGGGGCCTGGTGGGAGGTGACAGGATGACGGGGGTGAAGTTCTCATGAACAGTTTAGCACCACCTCCCTTGGTACTGTATAGTGAGCGAGTTCTCACAAAATTTGGTTATTTAAAAGACAGTAACACCAACTCCCTCTTTTTTTTTTTTTTTTTGCCCCTGCTCTGGCCTGCCTGATTCTGCTTTGTGCTTCTGGAAGACCTGCCTGTTTCTGCTTTGTGCCTTCTGCCATGATTGGAAACTTCCTGAGGCCTCCACAGAAGCAGAAGCTGCTATACTTCCCGTACAGCCTGCAGAACTGTGAGCCAGTTAAGCTTCTTTACTTTATAAATTACCCAGTCTCAGATATTTCTTTATAGCGGTGTGAGAACGGATTAATGGCAGCAGTGTTTTGTTTCTGGTGAGGTCTCTGTTTCTGCCTTGCAGACAGCCACCATCTTCCTGAGTCTTCATAAGGCTGAGAGAGAGAACTCTCTGGTGTATTCTTATAAAAGCACTAATCTCATTGTGAGGCCTACACCCTCATGACCCTACTAGCCCTAATCACCTCCCAAAGGCCCCTCTTCCAAATGCCATGATGTTGGGGGTTAAGGCTTCCACGTGTAAATTGCAGGGGGATAAAATCATTCAGCCCCTAACACTAGTACACCAGTGGTGCCTATTGGTTTTTGATGGAGGTATTAACAGGGGCTTTCTCTGTGGTCAAATACTTGGGCAGAGCTTTTCTGCTGGATATTGTTGTTGACATTTATATACATTTTAATTTATTAAACATTCTGAGCATTCTGTAGTAAAAAAAAACCATTTATTTATTCCAATTCTTTTTTCCTATTTTTCTTAATCACAAACACTCCAGCAAGGTAGCAATTTACCATTTTGGAAAATATTGAATTACAGGAATTACTGGTAGATTGGAAGGTTACCAACCCTTTAAAACCCTGGGTAACATTTTAAAAGGCAAAAAGCATTCCCGGGAATTGCGGTCTCTGTTAATTAGATGCTTTATTTTGGAGAGGTGGGTGGGAAGTATTGGGAATAACAAAAGATTTTGCCCTTGAGGCACACAGCCCATGGGTGTCGGGGCTAAGGAAGGTTTTCTTGAGAACTGAAGCTGGAACAAAGGTTTGGAGGGATGGAAATGGAGCAGGAGGAGGCTGGAGAAACTAGGAAGTCCCAGACCACACAGGCCTCCTGAGACACGCTGTGGAGTTTTGGCCTTTTCCCTAAGAGTAACCCATGTGTTTTAAGCAATCAGGGAGAGTGTGTTCCTATTGGCTGCTGTGAGGATGATGGATGGACAGGAGGGGCAGCAGGGGACACGCGTCAGCTCCCCTGCCCTGCCTCTGCCGGCACCTCCCAAGAGCAGGCGCTGTGCTAGGTGTGGGAAGCACAGGAACAGATAGAATCTGGGGTTAGTTTGAGGCAGGAATACAGAAAACATACTAGAAGGGGTTCTGCTAAAATCTTAATGGTAACTAATTCTGGGTGGTTGGCCATGTGAGATTTTAACTTTATTTCTCATGGTTCTATAACGTTTCAAGATAAGCATGAAGTCATATAGTCAAAAAAAATTGATAAATATTATTATAAAGGCATACCTTTTGGCTAAGCAATTCTAGACTTCTTTTCTTAAGAAATAACCAGAAGGTCAGACAGAGATGGTAAAGTGAGCACATGACCCAGCCTCTTCCGAAGACACTGCTGAGGAGGGAGGCAGAAAGTGTCCCAGCTGAGGGGAGTGCACAGGGAAGAGTCCACATTTCAAATTGCAAATGAGATGGTCCCATCAAGTCAGTCACCTTCCAAGTTGCACGTGGACAGATTCAACGATCCTAGCTATCCCCTCCCGAAGTTAAACTGATGAGCAAATGAAATGCAAGCGCAGAGTTTGTGGAAGGAATAAATATTCATACTGCGGCCTGTGGACAGGACAGTCTGTCTTTATGATCAGCATTCTCTGTCGAGGGAATCAGCATCAGCCTGAGCTGATGGAGGGGCAGAGGGGAAACACATGCACCTCGTGAGTGAGTGGCCGCGCTGCACAGCCGCCTGGCGATGGCCAACGTGCCTTAATTACATTATGTAAAACAAAGACAGGCTCCCAGCTGCTGCAGCTCTGCATCCCAACAATGCAGGTATCTTGGTCCACATCAGAGCCATCCTCTCACAGATGAAAAAGCAAATGCCTTCGGACATCAGGACATTTCATTTCATTGATTTATTACCCAAAGGTTTACTGAGCACCCAGCAGGTTCCGGCAGCATGCCAGACACCAGGAGCGTGGAGGAAGCCAGACCTCTGGTGCACAAAGCAATGTGCGTGGAGAGTGATAGTTCCGAGTTGGGGGCTGGCGTGTTCTGCAGCCTCTGTCTTGGGGGCATTTGAACTGAGGAGAGGTCAGGAAGGGCCTCTCTGGGAAGGAATGTTTGAACTCAGACATAAAGGGTGAGAGGGAGCTAGAAAGTGAGTGACAAGGGTCACTGAGGGAGGAGCAGCCAAGGGCCCCACCCTTCCAGGTAGGAAGAAGAGCAGGTGTGCAGGCTCACAGGTGAGCTCAGCGTGGACGGGTGGGCCAGGTGTCACTGCGAGCTAAGCCTGCATAGCCGGGCAGGACGGCCCCTCCCCTTGCATCCTTAGCATTTTCTCCCAAGAGCAGAGGGTTTCTGGTAAATGGGGACACTATCCCTTCTGGCAGTGCCAGGAGAGTGGATGCAGGGAGTGCGGGTGGCAGGGAGAGCAGCGGGGAGGGCTGTAGTGCTGGGTGCCTTTAGCCTTTGTGCTCTGAGCTACCCTCAGAGCTGAATCCATCATCTGGGCCCTGGTTCTCACAGGTGGCAAGGCACTGCCAGAGTCTGAGAGCTACACGCCTTCTTTGTGTGCGATGGGATGAGGGGCTTTCTCTGGTGAAGAAGCAGAGTTCATTGCCTCTATCTGATGGACAAGGGAGGGAAGAAGGAACTGCTGTGGCCTGAGCTCCCCTGAGTGCCCGGGCCAGTGGCCAGCCAGGTGGGTGGGAGTCCACCATGAGCTCCCCTGAGTGCCCGGGCCAGTGGCCAGCCAGGTGGGTGGGAGTCCACCATGAGCTCCCCTGAGTGCCTGGGCCAGCAGTTAGCCAGGTGGGTTGGAGTCAGTCTACCATGAGCTCTCCTGTTGCAGCCCAGCGCCAGGCTCTCTGTGGAGCACACCTGGATCTTGAATGTGAAAACTACCTGGAAATGAGAAAGCAAGAATTTAGCTGAATAATTCTCATTTTTTTTCCTGTAAATTGACCAAATCAAGTCAAAACATTTTTTTTGGGACCCCAACCAGTGGATTAGCCTAAACGCGGTCAGCAGCCACTGTTCAGGCTGAAGTAGGCCACTTTTCTCCCCAGATGGGTGTGTGTGTGCATGGTGACACAGTCCTGCGAGGGAAACTTGGCCCCACTGCAAAGAGAACAGAGCTCTTCTCTGCAAATTATCCCCAGCTCTGTTGCGACTGGCTAAGAAACCTGAGTAACAGAATTTCCCTTGTAGGCAATGCTATTACAGACCAAACAAATTGCACTTTCAAGTAATAAGATTTTCTTGTAAGGAGCCAGGCGTTAGGCGGCTGACCTGGTTTTTTTTTTTTTTTTTTTTTACAGAAGTCACTGTTTTCCACAGTAGGGAGGTTTTTAAAAAGGTTTTGCTGTGTATGTGGATTAGCGGACAATGAGGTTCAACATTCTTCGTGCTCTCATCAAACCAGTAACTTCCTGATTCTTTTTTTTTTTTTTATTGAGACGGAGTCTCGCTCTATCGCCTGGGCTGGAGTGCAGTGGCCGAATCTCGGCTCACTGCAAGCTCCGCCTCCTGGGTTCACGCCATTCTCCTACCTCAGCCTCCCGAGTAGCTGGGACTACAGGCACCCGCCACCTCGCCCGGCTAGTTTTTTGTATTTTTTTTTTTAGTAGAGACAGGGTTTCACTGGGTTAGCCAGGATGGTCTCGATCTCCTGACCTCGTGATCCGCCCGTCTCGGCCTCCCGTCTAACTTCCTGGTTCTTGCCATGCAGCCTGCAAATGCATCTGCAGCCCTCACTCCTGTGTGGGTTTGCCATCTCAATAGAGAGAACTGCAGATCCTCCTGGGTGTGCAAGGAAAGCCGTGAGTTTTTCACACCTGCCTTTTTCCTTTGCCGTGTGACCTCAAGTGTTCCTCTAAACTTCAGTTTATTATTTATTTATTTTTAAATATGCAGGTTTTTATTATTAAATATGCAGTTTGGGCGAGCTGCTGCCGCGTCTTACAGCTTTGATTTCTGGTTGTCTGTCTAACGGGACAGGCAACCCTGGCCTCTTCCTCCTTGGCCTGAGGTCTGGGAATAGAGGACTTGGGTAACTGAGAGGTGCTGCCCCTTGGCAGCCAGGGGGATCCAGCTCTGTGGGGCTTCGTGCCCGGGGGAGTCAGCGAGCCCAGGTGGAGGTGATGCTGGGAGTGTACCCTATAAGACAGCCAGGGCCATCTTCTCCCACACGGGCAGGGCAGTGAGGGTCGAATCAGGCAGGGGTAAGAATCAATCTTTTCTTTTTTTTTTTTTTTGAGACGGAGTCTTGTTCTTGTCACCCAGGCTGGAGTGCCGTGGCGGAATCTCAGCTCACTGCAATTTTTGCCTCCCGAGTTCAAGCGATTCTCCCGCCTCAGCCTCTCCAATAGCTGGGACTATAGGCACACGCCACCACACCTGGCTAATGTTTGTATTTTTAGAAGAGATGGGGGTTTCACCATGTTGGCCAGGCTGGTCTCGAACTCCTGACCTCAGGTGATTCGCCCACCTTGGCCTCCCAAAGTGCTGGGATTACAAGTGTGAGCCACCATGCCCAGTTGAGAATCAGACTTTAGAGAGAGAGTGCATGCTGGCCAAAGACAGCAGGAAATGGCCTGGAGTTTAAAAGCCATTGTGGAGCTTTGCCCAGCAGAGTGGAGCCCTCCTTGGGAAGGCACTCGGTTAGTAGAGAAGCACCTCGGAGACCTGCAGCAGCCTTGGATGGGAGTCACCCTCCTGATATCAGAGCAATGTGCCCTCTGCGTGCCTGGTCAGGGAGTGGTCAGGGAGTCAGCATTGGCCAGGGTTGGAGAGAATGCCGGGAGGGGCAGGAAGCAGCTCTGGGCTCCGTCATCCCCTCAGCGTGTTTGCTGAGCTCTGTTCTAGAACCGAGGGCAGAGAAGGGAGGCAGAACCTCCCCTGCCTCCTGGGAGTCCCTGGAGCACTCTTGGCATCCCTCTGCCCCGGGGCCTTCGCATGGGCCATTCCTGCTGCCCAGGACAGTGTCTCTCCACTGTCCACATGGCTCATTGCAACTGCAAGTCCTTCCTGGAGGATCACCTCCGAGGGGCCTTCCCTGCCCTCCCGCTGTGCTGCCAACACCATCCCCTTATTGCTTCTTGGCACCTTCTCTTCATCACGTGTAACCTACTGATGCCCTATGTAACTTGTCTTTAGATATTTTTGTGATTAATCTGCCTCCACTAGGATGTAAACTCCCTGAGGGCAGGGCAGTTTGTCTGTCAGCACCTAGAACAGTGCCTGGTTCCTAAAACACCCTCAGTAGATGTGGACACAGAAGGTCATGCTACAGCCCCTTAGCAGCCTGTCGCAGGGGCGTGGATCTCAGAGCCGGGGTTGGAGCCCTGGATCCCGGAGATTAGTCAGCCACTGTGACCTGTGTTACAACCGAGGTGTAGTTTTGGGGGACTCAGGTCTCTGCTGATGTGAGAGTCGTATCTACACAGACAAACCAGACCCCACAGCCAACCTGGAGTCAGCTTCCCTGAACTGCATGCGTTGTACGTGGGAGAAAAGACACAATTCTGAGCTAGACCAGAGATGAACAGGAGGAGGCAGAAAGACACAGAATTGGCTGCCATGCCTTGGAGGATCCCAACACAGGAAATGGGAGCAGAGACACCCAGCCCTGGTGAGTGCTGCCCTCTGCGGATACACCAATGCTCGGCATCGCCTGCTGGATGGGAAACCCTGAAAATGCCTCTCAGAGTTCCCCCGTGGCCCCTGGAGGCTGCCCAGGCAGTGAAGGTGCCTTCCCCACACTGGGCCTGCAGGGAGCTAATTCCTAAAGACGAGTTGAGGTGCTGTCAATGGAGAGACCAAGCCAAGCCGTGTACTTTTGACATTCGCAGCCGCCCTTGGATCAGGTCCCGTCTCTCCCTCCCCAATCCTATTTTATTGCTTCTCGCAAAATTATTTGCTTTATTCCCCCCTAAGAAACAAGGTAGCCAGGCTCCGTGGTAGGCATGGGGGGGCGGGCAGTCATCTGGGTATATAAATGGCTTAACAGCGCCTTTCCCACGCCTTCCTAACACAGAATTGAGGCTAATTAAATACCTGTTGTGTCGTGAAACACTCGCAGGATCATTCTGATTTTAAGTGTTTATCAGGTCTTTTTAGGCCTCTCTGAGTAGCACTAAAATGAATAAGTTGCCCACGAGAGCACCATTCTGTGAGTTTCTGTGTTATAGCCCAAGACTCCTTGTTAGTGGGCTTTTAAATCGCTCCCTAAATGCTGCCAGCAGCTGCCTGTCTGGAATCGGAAACCTCAGGAAGGATGAAGCCCACGGCTGCGCCACGGTTTCCTGGAGGGAGCCGGGCTGGGGGCAGGCGGGGGCAGCCACGGCACTGGTACCTTTGCTTATGGACTTTTCAGAAGGGTTTGGACCTGCATGCAATGAGGACAGAAGAAAATGCCGCCAATCAGTCTCTCCTGGCGGAGGCCGTGTATGTCAGACTGGAACACAGACGGGGTACGGCTGTTCCTCCACTAAGGCTAACATATGGACTTGCTCGCTGCCAGCCTCCATTTCCGGGGAATATTTAATCGTTTAGAGGAAGCGTCTTGCTTTAATATGACTCGCCTCTGGAACACCGTTTTGTGGAAACAGAAAGTGCTACCCCCTTCCCCGGTCTCCAGCTCACCGCTGAGATGTCCTGACAAGAGCCGTCTCCCAGGTGGGCTGTGGGATGTGACTTGGACAGAGCCACATATGTCCCCCGTGCCCAGGCCTAGTATATTGGAGGCCACTCTGAGCACACTCCCCCAGCTTCTGAGGGTGGTGGTGGTGATGGGGCCAGAGTGAGGACCCGCAGGCCAACAGTTTGGGATGAGAGGAGGGACTCAGGGCTGCCATCAGACCTCGGTAGTCTGAGGAGGGGGGCTGGGTGGGGACTGCCCTTGACTTGAGCAATAGTTTCCAAATTGTGATGTGGGGAGCCTCTCAGGGCCCTGTGGAGATGGCGGGGAGGAGACGGGCATGAGTTTCAGATGCAAACCCCCTTCACAGCATCAGAGGAGAAACGCTGTCTCTTTTGTCCGCATCGTATTTCTGATACAATCGTTGTTCCCCCTTCTTCGCTTTTCTTTCCTTGGTTTCAGTTACCCGTATTCAACCAAGATCCAAAAATATCAAATGGAAAATTTCAGCAATAAACAATTCGTAAGTTTTAAATTGCAGACCATTCTGAATTGCATGCTTAAATCTTGTGCCGTCCACCCCATCCCGCCTGGACGGGATTCCTCCCTTCGCCCAGCATCTCCAGGCTGTGGGTGCTCCCATCCTCTCGTCACTCTATAGCCATCTGGGTTATCAGATCCACTGTTGTGGCTTCTGAGTGCTTGTGTTCAAGGAACCCTTATTTCACTTAACCACGGCCCCAGAGCACCAGAGTAGTTGATGCCAACAATTCGGGTACACCAAAGAGAAGCCGTAAAGTGCTTCCTTAAATGAAGGAAGGTGAACGCTCTACGCTTTATAGGGATATAAAATAATCGTTTGCTGAGGCTGCTAACGGTCAGAGGGAATCTTCTATGGATGAAATTGTGAAGAAAGAAAAAGAAATTCGTGCTAGTTTTGCTGTCACACCTCAAACTGCAAAAGTTATGGCCACGGAGCAGGATACGGGCTCAGTTAAAACGGGAAAGACACGAAATCTGTGGGCGGAAGATGTGAACCATGTTCCCATGGGTGGCCGTCAGGTGCGGTGCTGTCTGAGATTTCAGGCATCCCACTGGGGGTCTGGGGACGTGTCCCCCACGGATCAGGGGGAGCTATTGTACATAGTGACAGTGTACAATATCACATAGCGGCTGCTGGGTTAAAAAGTTAAAAAACAAAAAAGTTCTACCGTTTAAAGGCTTTTTTTGAAGCATGATGTTCTCAGTAAGCTGATGGTTCCTCCTGGATGGGCCAGGAGACAGTTTTTAAGGAATGGGTGTCCGTGGGTTTGTGCTGTGTCATGGGGGGTGGGTGGTGCTGAGAGCAGCTGGAGGCCTTGAGTCCTGCCCTTGGAGGCTCCGGCCAAGGTGGCCTAGGGGAGAGTGTGCCTGGAAGCCCATCCCCGTTTGCCTTTTCCCGCTGGGCACCCTTGGGTTCCTTCCCAAGCAGCCTGTGGCCCTTCACGAGAGGGCGAGGCCAGGCAGACCCCTTCTGGATTCGGTGGTGAAACGTCCAGTCAGTCGGACAGCCCTGCAAGCCGGCGTTGGCCCCTTCAGTGGCTGCTGTGTCCTCACACCGGGAGCCACTCCTTGGAAAGTGGTCACTGTAAGGAAGAACCACAACTGGTGGCTTCAAGCAACAAAAAGTTATTGTCTTAAAGTACTGGAGGCCGGAAGTCCAAGCTCCAGGGGCAGGAGGGCTGTGCTCCCTGGGAATCCTGTGGGGAGGAGCCCTCCTGGCAGAGTCTGGCCATCTGCGGCACTCCTGGCTTGTGGCTGCATGGCTCCAGTCTCTGCCTCCATCCTCACGTGGCTACTTTTATGGTCTCTCTCCACATGGCTATTCTGGCAAAGACATGAGTCATCTTGGATTGGAGTCCACCTACTCCAGGACGACCTTACCTCAACTAATTCCATCTGCAGTGACCCTGCTTCCAAATCAGGCCACAGACTGAGTCCCTCAACCTATCTTTTGTGGGGAGACACAATTCATCTTTAGGCTTTATAACATGCATTTTTCTCATAAAACTAATGCCTATTCGCAGAGTATTTTTCAAAGATGGAAGAAAGCATAAATACCCATAACGTCTCCCAGATAATCAATAATAATATTTTTGGACAATATTGGAACCTACTTTAAATATACCTCTGTTCCCTTTTACTTTTTTTCATGCATTGAGAATTTCTGTCTGTTGTCAAGTATTCATCAAAAACAACCTTTAAAAAAAAAACCCACAGACACCATGGAATACTACACAGCTACGAAAAAGAATGGAACCATGCCATTCACAGCAGCATGGATGCAGCTAGAAACTGTTATCCTAAGCAAATTAATGCAGGAACAGAAAACCAAATACCACGTTTTCTCACTTGTAAGTGGGAGATAAACATTAGGTACAGATGGACACAAAGATGGGAAAAATAGATGCTGGGGACTCCTGGGGCGGTGGGGAGGGGTAGTAAAAAAACTACTTGTTGGGTACTACGCTCAGTACCTGGGTAACAGATTCATTCATGCTCCAAACCTCAGCATCACGCAATAGAACTGTGTAACAAACCTGCGCATGTACTCTCCAATTCTAAAATAAAAGTTGAAAGAAAGAAAAGAAAAAGAAATTCAGAGTAAAAGTACAAATCGTCAATATACATAATCAAAAATGCACAATGTCACCAATACTGGAGAAATACAAATTAGATATGACAATATTTCTGAGTCATTAAACTGCTAAACACTCATTGATACTTTCCTATGTAATTAAGGATGTGAGTAAATAGTGACTTTTGCATAATGATGATGGAAATATAAATTGATGACTCCCTTTTGGAGCTCAGTTTTTTTTTTTTTTTTTTTTTTTGAGGCGGAGTCTCGCTCTGTGGCCCGGACTGGAGTGCAGTGGCTGGATCTCAGCTCACTGCAAGCTCCGCCTCCCGGGTTTATGCCATTCTCCTGCCTCAGCCTCCTTGGAGCTCAATTTTTAAATTTTTGTCAAAAATATTAAGCATTGGTACTATTCACCTAAGTATTATAATTTTACAATTGATCATTAAAGGAGAAATAGAAATCCTAGTTAATGCACCAAAAAGATGAATATGTAGGTCTGCCAGGCTCAGCACTGTGGACAATATCACGTGAATTGGACATGAATATTTCCCAGAGGGAAGCATGTACTCCATGCTTTCCCTCCCTGCTGCTGAGGACCTGAGGTCACGTCCTCTCTGCTGTGCCTCTGACTGCCCCGTGCAGCAGCCCCAGCCCGCAGCCCTGACTTCACTTGAGGTTTCTGTGTTTGCCTGTCTCCCTAGACCTTGTCGTTCAGGAGAGATGCCATGATAAACCATCCCATCACACCGTGACACAGGTGCTCATAAGAGCATGGGAGACCTATGTGTGCTAACAAGCAAAACCCTCCAAATTAGATTTTATGTGGAAAAGCCGGTCAGGGAATAACACACCCAGCAAGATTGCATGATGTGAAAATATCTGCACATCTGTGTATGTGTAAGTGGAGGAAAGGGGTGGGTTGCCAGCTGATGTTAGTATATTTCATTCTACAGACTAAGGCGTTATTTGAATTTTTATGATAATAAGAGAGATATGCAATTCTTGTGTAATTTATTTAAAACAATTATATAAAAGAGCAAAAAATATCAACCTCTGTTGTTGTTATTGTTGTTGTTTTTGAGATGGAGTCTCGCTCTGTCGCCAGGTTGGAGTACAGTGGTGCAATCTCGGCTCACTGCAACTTCCGTCTCCCACGTTCAAGCCATTCCTGTGCCTCAGCCTCCTGAGTAGCTGGGACTACAGGCGCCTACCACCACGCCCAGCTAGTGTTTTGTATTTTAGTAGAGACAGGGTTTCACCATATTGACCAGGATGGTCTCGACCTCCTGACCTCGTGATCCGCCCACCTCGACCTCCCAAAGTGCTGGGATTACAGGCATGAGCCACCGCGCCTGGCCAAAAACAACCTTTTTAGTGGATAAATTATACCTTCAGGGCTTTGTGCACAGTTTGCCTTTTCTCAGTTGCTGGGCCTGTGTGGCCGTGTTTCCTCACTGGAATGTGCAGCGGGCCCAGCCCCCACAATCCAGCTTTGCCACCAGGGGAAACGTCTATCTTCTGGCTCCAGTGCAAAAAGACGCTGGAAGGATCCGCTGGCTCTCTGGGGTCACTCGGCTGCAGCCAGGGCAGGGTTCTGTGCTTGGCTGACCCATGGAGTGCAGAAGCTGTTTCCCTTCTCAGATGAGGAGGAGCTGGTTCTTGCGGGAGGCAGAGACAGCATTGGGTGCATCACAGCAGACGCCTGCCCTGGATGCGATGTTCTCAGCTGACTCCTGCAGAGCGAGGAGGTGTCTCCCAGGAAGACAGAAAGAATACAGCAGGCACCCGAGCACAGAGGGCTGCGTGCGGCCAGGCAGGCACACATAGTCGTGGGGCATGGGCGCTCCTCACTACAGTGCTGAGGACAGAGCTTACGGGAGGGGCCTGGGCAGAGTCTGGATGGACGCCCGAGGCCTAAGCAGGGGGTCTGCATCTTCTCATCCAAGCTGCTTGGGGGGGATCCATCACACCCTCGGTCTGAGAATGAACACCCTTTTGTTGTTGATGGGTCCTTCTGTGGAGCTCTCTCCTGCGTCTGTCTCAGCCTGTACTCCGTGCTTTCCCTCCCTGCTGCCGAGGACCTGAGGTCATGTCCTCTTTGCTGTATCCCTGACTGCCCAATGCGGCACCCTCAGCCCGCAGCCCCCACTACACTTGAGGTTTCCGTGTCTGCCTGTCTCCCTGGACCCTGTTGTTCAGGAGGGAGTCAGGAGCCACAGCTCATGGCTCTGAGTTCTGACCATCCAGCCAGGGACCACCTGGGTCGGTGCCCGTGGAGGCTGCAGGAACGACGGACAGAGAGCACTCCGGGCAGCCTGATGTGCTTCTAGGAAGGGGCTGATTGACCATTGTGCTCGGTGGTGGGGCTCCCCCCCCCTGGAGCTCGGCTGCTCCCCGGGAGGCTCCTGTCTGCCGGCACTGAGCGAGGCCGAGGCACCCTGCTGAGGCAGATGGGCTGGGGGTGTCGATTTGACCTAACAAGCTGCAGGGATTGCCCCGAAACATGGTCTTTTCTTTCTGACATAAACACAATCTGTTTCCCCAGAAGTGCTGCCATAAACAGACACCAGGCATCCCAACCAAGTCCACAACACGCTCCAGAGACTGTGCCACTTGAGCTCCTTTCCAAGGATTTCTGGAAACACGGAGCAGAGAGGGCCCATCAGGGCACCTTGCACAGCTGTGCACCTGCTGCACGGCTCTGCCCCACACGCACGCTTCTTCCCATGTCCTATGCCAGCATCTGATCCCGCCGGCCCCCTCAGAACCGCAGGTGATGCACGCCGTTCTGTCCCATACGCAATTCAGATGTTGGAGGCCAGGACTCTGCTTCTTTCGTTCTGTGTCTGCCAGGCACAACATCATGAGCCAAGCACCTTCGTGAAGAGACAGAAGCTCAGAGAGGTCAAGTCACTGCCTGAAGATCACACAGATAGAAGGCGGTGGAGGAAGGGTCAACCTAGGAGTTTTTGCTTCCTTGAGTCCTTAGTGGGAATCAAAGAGATCATCCAGCCCGGGGCTTTTCTCACTGAAGACACTTCCAGATCTTTCCAGAAAAAATGCAGAGGCTGTGTGCTCAGTCCTTTGCCTTTTCCCTGTGCGGCATTATCCATTTTCCTCATTAAGTCTTAGACTATTAATAACCAGCCATTTGTCTTAATTCAATAAAAAGATGATTGATCATATTTGCAATGGTTTCATCGAACCCCTGAAGGTGATGGATGGGCCCTGCAGTGAGGAAACCTCCAGAAAAGCCGTGTCCTTGTGCTCGCGTCAGAAGCGGCTGTTTCTCTCTCTGTCTCACCGAACACTTGGAGACAGAATTTATTTTTTAAAATATACATTTAGTATCCTCGAGGATCAGTGCAGAGAAACACTTTTCCTTGACATATTGTTGCTGAATCTTGCATCTCAGGATTAGAGGCTGAATTGGGGTCGATTTCCATGGAGGGGCACTTTCATTTACCTTTCACTGCGTTTAGTTATGAGCGGCAGAATCTCGTGTGTGTGTGTGTGTGTGTGTGTGTGTGTGTGTGTTCCTAGGAAGAGGGGTGTGGTTGTTTGTGTCTTACAGATGAGAAAATGAGGCCTCAGCTGGCGACGAGTGAAGCTGGACTCATGTAGAGTCCAAATGCAATGCCCTTCCTGGCCGCTGGTGGGGGAAGTGATCCTACGGGAGCTGCTTCCTCAGGGGACACATCCTGATGCCTGCACCTGCTCCCACACCTGCTTATCAGTCCCACACCCTCCTGAGGGAGGCTGCCCACAAGCCAGTGGCCTACACTCCTGTGCCGACAGGCTCCCCCACGTCGTGGGACCAGGGCTCGTCACCAGGCATCTCCAGGCCTCCTGATTTAACCCAGTACAGCCCACACAGCCCCCTCTGGCTTCTCACCTTGTCCCTGCGCTCTGCTGGACCTATGTGCCCCTCCAGCACCCTCCAGACCATTGCTGGGGCTCTGCTCACGACACTTCACAGCCCCGTCAGGGCATCTGCTGTGGGTGGAATGTGTGTGTCCTGCAGTTTCACATGTTGAGACCTAATCCTTAATGCAATGGTATTAAAAGGTGGGGTCCTTGGGAGGTGATTAGGTCCTGAGGGTGGAACACTCATGAATGGGGACAGTGCCCTCTAAAAAGAGGTCTGAGAGAGATCCCTCGGCCCTCCACCAGGTGAGGACACAGCAAAGAGGTGCTGTCTAGGAATCAGGGAGGGGCCCTCACCAGACGTTCTGCTGGAGCCTCTAGAACCATGGGAAATCAATGGCTATTGTTTATCGGCCCCTAAGTCTATGGCATTTTGTTATGGGAGCCCCAACAGTTGAAGACAGCCTGGGATGGGTCATTCCTTCCCCCTTAAAGGTGTAGATCTTGCGTATAAGTCCCTGGGCTGAGGATTGCAGGAACCACAGTGCCCCAACCTCAGCAAAGGGGACACACATGGTCACCCACCCATCCCTGGCCCTCCCCTTCCCTCTGCCTGCCCTTAGGTCTGGTCAGGGGGTTGTGCTGGCCGGCCCACTGTGGTGGGCCCATTCACCATGCCAAAACCAAAATGTCAAGAGGCCAGAAGGGACAGCAGTGAGGCTGACCTGGAGCAGGGTCTGCCTTCCGGGCCTCCTGCGTGGTTTATCTTGGCCAGGTCCTTCGCCGTGGGAGGACATTACCAACACGCCTCCTTTGAAACATCACCTGAAGACCGAATCATTTCATCCCTTATTTTAGCCAATATCTCAAAACCCTGGAAAAGAGTTCTAATCAATAGGCTGTGAGGATGATGAAAACCTACTACCAGGAAAGAAACACATTATTAGGAAGATCAAAGCACAATAGGGCTCTAAGAGGAAGAGGTGGGGGTGTCTGGGCCTCACCGGGTCGATGTGGATGAGAGAGCCCCGTTCTTTTCTTCCTTTGAGAGGATCACGTTTAAGTGGACTCTCTTTTATGTACATTTTCTTCCATTTATGTCTCTGAAGATGAAATCAAGAATTTTTGTTACGTTATGTATATGCATATATACGTACAAGTCTGTAGAACTCATAAGCATAAGAACATTGGAGTGGGGTTTTCTTGTTGTTTTTTGGTTTTTTTTTTTTTAACCTTTTGGCTCACAGATGTGTGAGGACGTCTGCCTGCCTTCCAGAGCTCTGCGCATAGGACGCAGGGACAGACCTAGCCATTCTGCGTGGCTGCACCCTCACGGAGTCCACCCCACATCCTCCAGAGTGCGGAGGGAATGGAGTGGGCCAGCAGCAACCCTGCACTCAGAGCGCGCTGTGCCAGGGTCTCCTCCTGGCTCTCCCATGCAGCTCCATCCCCCAGCCTCAAAACCAGGGATTCTTGAAAACCCCCCGCAGGATCTAGAGAGAAGCAAGCTTGGGTCTTCCTTGTTCCCGAAGGAGGGGTGCAGAATTCATGTGAGAACTGGGCTTCTCATCAGCCCATCACGGCCTGAACTCCTGGTAGAAGATTTCAGACTCCAGATCAACAAATTCTAGGAGGGGGTTGGGATGGGAATATCGATTGATGAAGGACAGGAAGCAGAAGGAGGCCTCATCCCCTCTGAGAAATTGAACAGGGTTTGCAAGAGAAGAGGATGCTTTCTAGAACATTGAACAGGGAAACAGAGTTCTGGAGGGAGCAACGAATTCCCAGGTTCGCCACCTGCACCATGGCTGGACTGATGCTTAGAGAGGCCACATTTGACAAAGAAAAATACAGGATATCTGCTAAATTTCAATTTCAGATAAAAAAAAATTTTTTTTTTAATATATCTCTGTTAGAGGCACACTGGTGGTAAAAAAACTACTTGTTAGCCAAGTGCGGGGGGTCACGCCTGTACTGCCAGCACTTTGGGAGGCTGAGGCAGCCTGATTACGAGGTCAGGAGATCGAGATCATCCTGGCTAACACGGTGAAACCTTGTCTCTACGAACAATACAAAAATTAGTCGGGTGTGGTGGTGGGCACCTGTAGTCCCAGCTACCTGGGAGGCTGAGGCAGGAGAATGGTGTGAACCTGGGAGGCGGAGCTTGCAGTGAGCCGAGATCGCACCACTGCACTCCAGCCTGGGCGACAGAGCAAGACTCCGTCTCAGAAAAGAAAAAAAAAAAACACCCAAAACCCAAAAAACATAACTACTTGTTATTTATCTGAAATTCAGATTTAACCAAGCATCTTGCATTTTATTTGGCAGTCCCCACCTGTGGCCGCTACTCCCAGCTCTTCATCTCACCATTCATTCATTTATTCACCAATGAACTCATTTGCTTACAGAAGTTCTATAATTTGATAGGCACAGGGCCAGATTGGGGAGGAAGGTGGGGTCCCTGTCTCTGCTTACGTTCTGCTGTTGGTGGTCCGTTAGAGCATTTGTCTCTCACTGTGCATTACACAGCAGGATCACCTGGAGGTCTTGTGCTGTTGGCAGGACAATGGGCTTCCAAAAATGTCCAAGTCCTAATCCCTGGATCCTGTGAACATGTGACCTTACATAGCAAAGGGGACTTTGCAGACATGATTCAGTCAAGGACTTTGAGATGGGAAGATCGCCCGGGTGTGCCCACCCTAATCACATGGGTCCTTACGTGGGTCAGAGGACGATGTGATGATGGAAGTTTAGAAGACATGGGGCTGCTGGCTTTGAAGGTGGAGGAAGGACCATGGGCCAAGGAAATTAAAAAAAAAAACCCACGAGGAAACGACTTCTTCCTTGCAACACCCAGTAAGGAACACAGCCTCCCGACTCCTTGCTCTTAGCCCAGTGGGATCCCAGCCTACAGAACTGTAAGGTGAGGAGCGCGTGCACTCTGCAGTCACTGAGTTTGTGGTATCTGCTCCAGCAGCTGCAGAAAGTGCAGACTGTTACAGTAGATTCCTGGGCCCCAGCACCTGACTTCTGAATTCCATAGACTGCAGAGGGGCCTGAGAATCTGCATTTCTAGCACACTCCAAGGTGAGGCTGATGCTGCCGGCCAGGGACTCCCCTTTAAGAACCTCAACCTAGAGCAAAGGTGTTAGAAAGGGGCAGCTGTGTTCCGTTGTGCAGGGGACGGAGGGGATGACAATCCTGTTCTTGGCTGACAGCAGCCCTCCTAGTGCTGGGATAGGATTCAGGGTTCCTGGTGTGCACAATAAGGAAGGGCTGCTGCAGGGCCCAGGCTGGGACACTCAGTCCCTCCAGGTACTACAGGGCCTTGTAGGGACCACCTCATTCTCCAGCCTCATTTGCAGACATGGCCTCCAAGTCCAAAGAGTGGGAGGGACTTATCCCGGGCCCCCTGGACAAGCGGTGACAGCATCAGCACCAGAGCCTGAGTGATTCCATTCCAGAGACTTTTTCTAGGCCACCAGCAAGAGAGAATGGAGCTCCAGGTATGCAGGGAGAGAGAGCATAGGGAGCCTAAGTGCTGAGGACCCTACAGCCTGCAACGTCTCGCCACCTGCCAGGCAGAAAGCACAGGGTGGGTGGAGGGAAGGCTCTCATTGTGCCTCAGGATCCCTGGCAGCTCTGGCACGGTCACCTGTAACTGGGACACAGCTCAGCCTCCAGTCCCAGCCCTGCCTGGCATGTAATGATGGCTGAGAACAAGCAGCAAAGTGGCAGCAATTTGTAAATAATTATGCCCCGTGAGAAGCCCAGGCTCCCAGAGGGAGTGAGCTGCCCAAGGCCAGGCAGTGGCAGGTGGTGGAGCTGGGGGTGCCACTTGGACCACCCATCCCACATCCGGACTTTCTGCCTATCCCAGCAGCCCTCGGACGGTGGCAGGGAGGACAGGCTTGGCCGCAGCCGCACACATTTCATTCTCGTCTCCTGCCGATCTCATTCCCTCCCCTGCTGGGCACTCCTGGCAGAGAATTTATATATAACACGGTGCCCGCCCCTCCCAGCCCATTCCAGGAGAAGCCTCTTTGAAGGCAAAATAGATTCCAGAATGATCGTTCACTAAGAGACATTCATCAGTGAGATGTCCTCCATAAAACTGAAATATCGTGAAATCGCACGCACATGGGCCAGGAGCTGGGCAGCGGCTATATTTCAGCGCAGAACATGGGCCACGCAGAATACAAGCGACTGTTTTTGATAAATTAGACCCCAGTTTACACTGTTACTTGCTTGTTGGAGAGAGTGAAATGGCCATTCAATCAACGTTCTGACTCCCAGGAAGGCAGTGACAGCGGCCTCATCCCCAATCAGTCACCGGCGCGGCCGCGGGCTGGCTCTCAGAAGGGTCTGGGCCCACTCCTGGCGCCCCGGGGAAAGCCAGACTCGAAACAGCGTGTCAGGGTAACAAATGGCACCTGGGAAGTTTCCAATCATGGGAATGGGGCCTGTGTACCAGAGCCCATCCCTAGCCTACCTCCTCAGCACTTGGCCTTCCTTGGAGGATCTCCTGGCCGGGGAGAAGGGCCGCTGGCTGGTGCAGGCAGCCGAGACACGCCTGTCCTCTAGGAGGAGGCAGCCACGTCCATCAGGCCCTGAGCCTTGCTTGAGCACTCGTGAGGGCTGTGACGGGAGACAGGGTGGATAAGGAGGGTGGCTGTAATCTGCGCCTCCTGAGCTCCTCGGGGCGATGTGCTTTGTCTCCTACAAGCCTGAGATCTCCCTTAACCACCCTGCAGAAGATGAAATAGCATCTGCAGGCCCATCACCTGCCTGAGGCCTCATCTGGGTCTGGAGGCAACTCTGGGATCCAAACTCAGGTGTCCTTGAATTAGCAGCCAAATCCCTGAACGGCCCAGCCTCAGCTGACCCGCACTTCAGTTATGAGCTAAGTCATGAACGTGGTCGCAGAACTGGATCTAGATCTAACGAAAGCAGGTTCAACGGCCCACTTTGCGAACACTTCCCGGTGGAACAGTCTCTGCTGAGCGCTTGGCCGCCTTCACCCCTTTCAGTCCTGTCGAGACTGGGACTCCCGGTAGGCTGGAGAAGCAGCCAGGCTCAACACAGTTGATGAACTCGACCTGGCCAGGAGTAAGTGGGCAGCAGAGGCAGGCTGGGGACCAGGTCTGATGACAGAAATGTCTCTGCCTTTGGCCACACTGCACCTTCTGCTGCCAGTAGGCCCCAGACTCCCGGATGGGCACGGCTGAGTCTCTCTCCCAGGTGGAGATTTCCATTTGCAGTGGTGAGAAGGGGCTGTGAGGACCCCAGTGCACCCACCCAGAGCTACTGAGGGTGCAGACACAGCACCCATGCCAGGTGTTGCTCCTTAACAAAGCGGCTCCAGACACAAAGTCAGTACCTGGTGAGCTGCTCTCACCTCTGATTTTGAACATGCTTTATAGACATCAATTAAGTATTGATTGATAAACGAATGCATTAAGATCCTGAGAAATGACTCCAGGCACAAAGTAATGACTTGTTACTGTGAAAAATACGGCTTGGAGGCATGGTGATTTCTCACCCATCGATGGCCCCTGGTTCTGTACTTGCTCTGGGCAGGAAATAAAAACAGGCAGAAGCAGGATTGGCTGAGACCTGCAGAGATGAGATTTTGAGTTTTGGAGAGGAACTGGAGCTGTGGAGTAGAGGAGAGTAGCCTCCAGCTGCTGACCAGCGGCTGATCAGATGCTGCATTGTGGTGGAATGGCCTCTATCCTCCATACCTCTCACCTCTCTGCCCGTTCCCGCTTTGCTGGTGACCCCTCTTCTGCCAGCCTGTCTGGGAGTGAGCCTGCCGCAGGCTGCCTGGCTCTCTGCCCGTGTCCCTCCACATCCACCATCTCCCTGTCCCACCTTCGCCCTGCCTCCCTGCAACAGCCCTCGTTGGGGAGGGTCCAGCCCAGCCGCCCTGCCTTCTGTGCTCCATGCTCCCACCCACCAGAGCGCCATCTTCCTGGAGTCCACCTCTTGCTCCCTGTGGCCCCCTGGGCATTTCCACCCAGCGTTCATGCTAGGCTCGCCCTACCTCCCTGTCCTGTCTCAGGTGAGAGCCTGGGAACTGCCAGCGGCTGTTGGTGTCTGCCTGCCTGTCCCTCCCTCCTTCCTCCCGTGGTCAAGGACCTCTCAAGTGCATATTAGTTCAACACCTGCCCCTCGAGGGGTGCTGTGCCGTGCACTCCACCGGCAGTGGCAAGGGGGCGGGGGTGCACGGTGAGGGTCCCAAGCTCTCCCGGTGGCAAATGACCTAATCACAGGAACCTGTGGGAGCCTGTGGGAGAAGCAGCCACAGATGTGATCAGAGCGACTGGGGTGGGGCAGCCTCCAAATAAGGACTCACAGATGTGATCAGAGCGACGTAGGGGTACAGCGCCCAAATTAGGACTCATGACATGATCTCCACTCCCCACGGAGTCCCCACAGGGCACGCAGGCACTCGGGCTGAGCTCCCAGGAGGGGAAGAGGCCCTGCTTACTCTGGCCACGGCCTCCCTCCCTCCTGCCTTGCCAGTCCCTCGCCGGCCTGGGGTCCTGGCACATGTCTGCTGGTGCAGCCCTATCTCCTGTGAACTCCCTTTTTATTCCTTTCTGTTGATTCAGTGCTCCCTTCCCTCTGGGGCCATGAAAGGACCGTTGGGCTCTGTCCTCTCACCTCCTCCCAGTCTGTCTCCATCTCCCGTGGTGATGTCATCGTTGGGTGGAAGCCAGCCTTCTGGGGTGAACCCAGGTCCCTGCTGCCCCAGTGTCTGGTTACCCTTTGCTGGACACCTCCACCCACATTTTCCCAGGACAGCTTTCCCCCCAGTCCTGGTCTCTGAAACTGGGGAGAGCACCTTTCCTGGCAGGTGAGGCCTGAGTGATTTAGACCTGAGCAGCTCTGGGCATTGCACTCCTCCAGCCACAGAGAGATGAACCGGAGGACTGGGTACACAGAGGGGACAGGAAATGTTGGCGGGGACCCTGGCTTTCCCTCTGAACTTGTTACTGAGAGGACAGAAGGTCCCTGGCTCCTACTGCTATCTTGTCAGTAGAGGGCACCCAGACACCCTGCACTGGGAGCTGGAAAGACAGCCTGTGTGCCTCCATCAAGCCATACCTGAAGCCTGGTCTGCACTTGGACTCATCACTTCTGTGGGTTGACAAAGGCCCTTTTGCCTTAGTGAGTTCTCAATTGCACCTGTATGAGTATCGGTTACTACAGAGGCCACCTGAACTGCCGACTTGCAGGCTGGGAAGGAGCCTTACCTCCTCCACCTGCCTTCCAGAAGTACCTCCGCAGCTGAGGCACAGCTCCAGGGAATGGCTGATGGGGACAGACCATGGGTCAGGACTGCCTTGGGTCAGGGCCTGGGATCTTGCTGCAGCTCCCCTGACCGGTAGAGAAACGCCTGCCTGGCCTGTGCAGACGCCCAGCAACCATGCTAGGAATGGAGCTGGCCCATCTCGAAGGCCCCCTTCTGCTGTGACATTTCCTGCTGCCAGAGGAATGAATGTCAGCCAGTGCTCTCTGTCTGGTCTGAAAGGTTGATGTGAATTGTGCACTTGATTTTGGCAGCTGACTGTGCTGATTCTCCAGCCCTAATTGTAATGAGCATGAGCATGAATGCCTTGAAATATAGACACATACGAGCTGCCAAATACGGTGAGTCATCATATTCCCAACTTTCAGGCAAGCTTGGGTGCCAGGGTAAGCGACCTACACATCAAAGAGATGGAGTCCTGGTTTCTGCGGGTGGGGCGGGGAGGGCGCTGGGGAGCTGCTGGCTCTGGGGTGGGAGCGCATATTCCTTTCTGTCAGATCAGAGGGTGCCTGAGAGGTGTCAGAGACTGCGCTAGTTAGTCCTGTGAAATTCGAGATGGGCCTGGCAAATCATCTTAATAAAAGGCTCTCTGAAGAGAGTAACTGGGGGAGTTGGGTGGAGTCCCCGCAGCTCCTACAGGTTGGCAGGTGCCGAGGGACAGGCGAGCCTACCACCCCGCGGGGAGTGTAGGCACGTGTGCGTGAGTGTGAACGTGTGTGTAAATGTATGTAGTGTGTGCATGAGAGTGTGTGTGTTGTGGGTGTGTGTGAAGGGTGTATAAACATGCATGAGTGTGTGTCTGTGAACGTGTGTGCATGTGAATGTGTGTGTTGTGGGAGTGTGTGAAAGGTGTGTACATGTGAACGTGTGTGTGTTAGTGTGTGCATGAGTTTGTGTGTTGTGGGAGTGTATGTGTGAAGGGTGTACAAACGTGCATGTGTGTATGTGAACGTGTGTGCATGTGAGTGTGTGTGTTGTGGGGGTGTGTAAAGGGTGTGTGCATGTGAACGTGTGTGTTAGTGTGTGCATGTGAGCATGTGTGTTGTGGGTGTGTGTGAGGGGTGTATAAACATGCATGAGTGTGTGTATGTGAACGTGTGTGCATGTGAGTGTGTGTGTTGTGGGTGTGTGTGTGAAAGGTGTGTGCATGTGAACGTGTGTGCGTGTGTGCATGTGAGTTTGTGTGTTGTGGGAGTGTATGTGTGAAGGTTGTATAAACGTGCATGTGTGTATGTGAACGTGTGTGCATGTGAGTGTGTTGTGTGTGTGAAGGGTGTGTGTATGTGAACGTGTGTGTGTTAGTGTGTGCATGTAAGCATCTGTGTTGTGGGTGTGTGTGTGAGGGGTGTATAAACGTGCATGAGTGTGTATGTGAACATGTGTACATGTGAGTGTGTGTGTTGTGGTGTGTGTGAAGGGTGTGTGTATGTGAACTGTGTGTGTTAGTGTGTGCATGTAAGCGTCTATGTTGTGGGGGTGTGTGTGAGGGGTGTATAAACGTGCATGAGTGTGTATGTGAACGTGTGTGCATGTGAGTGGGTGTGTTGTGTGTGTGAAGGGTGTGTGTATGTGAACGTGTGTGTTAGTGTGTGCATGTAAGCGTGTGTGTTGTGGGTGTGTGAAGGGTGTGTGTATGTGAACATGTGTGTTAGTGTGTGCATGTAAGTGTGTGCGTTGTGGGAGTGTGTGTGTGAAGGGTGTATAAACATGCATGTGTGTATGTGAACGTGTGTGCATGTGAGTGTTCGTGTTGTGGGTGTGTGTGTGAAGGGTGTATGTGAATGTGTGTGTAGTGTGTGCATATGAGTGTGTGTTGTGTGTGTGTGCATGTGAGCATGTGTATGTTAGTGTGTGCATGTGAACATGCGTGTTGTGTGTGTGGAGTGTGTATAAGCATGTGTGAGTGTATGTAGGTGAACATGTGTGTTAGTGTGAGTATGCGTGTTGTGGGGGTGTATGAGAGTATGTGTGGAGGGTGTACAAGCGTGCATGAGTGTGTGTATGTGAACGTGTGTTAGTGTGTGCATGTGAGCATGTGTGTTGGGGTATATGAGTGTGTGCATGGAGGGTGTATAAGTGTGCTTGTGCGTATGTGAACGTGTGTGTGTTAGTGTGTGCATGTGAGCGTGTGTGTTGTGGGAGTGTATGAGAGTGCGTGTGGAGAGTGTATAGGCATGCATAGGTGTGTGTGTGACCGTGTGTGTGATTGAGTTTGTGTGGTCCTGCACAGTTGTGTGTGCTTGTGTGCTTTTGCATGTGCAGGCATGTCTGCAGGTGCCGTGTGTGTGCTCACCAGGGACTCTGGCCCATGGCTGCATGCATTTGATGTGTGTATTCAATATTGGGGAGACTCTGGACGCACTGATCCTCCTGTGAGCTTCTGTACCGCAGCCTAGACTCTGGGTGTGCCCAAATCGGTGAGGAGGGCTGCAGGCACAGCTACCTGTGCAGGTGTCTGGAGCTGTGGCCCCACCTGTCTACGCAAGGGTCCTGGGAGGGCCAACAGGGGCATGGCTCCCGTCCCCGACTCAGCTGTTTCCTGTGAGACTGCTGCATGGCTGGCTGTCCCATCCACCTCCCTTTGTCCAGCCTGTGTCTTCTCCACTCTTGCTTGGTGAAACCTGCAAGGCCTTTGGGAGCTCCACCGTCTCCATGGCATCTTCTCTACAGGCCTCGCAGGCCTCTCTGCAGCCCGGCCACGGTGCTTGGCGTCCTGTCAGGCGCTCTCCTTCTCTGCTGTAACAGGGACCCTTGTTTGCGGGGCTCTCCCTCTGTGCCTGTCCATCACCTCCCCCAGGGCAGGGTCAGCCAACACCTGGCACCCAACAGTGTGCACTGCAGCGTCGATGCTGAGGACGAATCTGGCTCTCACACCCTCCAGACGGCGGCGTGTTTTTGAGGACTTGAATCTCAGCCATCCCTGGGGCAGGGGGCTTTGTCACTCTGAACCGGGAAGTCTCTCCCTCCTCCCACCCAGCTCTCCAAGTGACCCTGGGCAGGTCCTTCCTTGGGGTTGCCTCTGTAGGATTGAACTAGATGCTCCCTGAGTTCCCTCTCAGAGAAGCTGGGTTATGCCTTAACTTTCCCCTGGAGCTTTCCAGAGCCCCTGGATCCCGCCAGTGTCACTCCCAACAGTGGCCAGAAGGCGGAATGAGAGTCCTGCTGCGGTTCCTGGACCTGATATTTCAGGAGATCCTGGGCAAACCCCACAGCCCTCACCTCATTTCTCTCCGCCACAATGGGGCGTGAATCCTCCCAGCTGGCCTACAGAGCCATCAGCAGCTCAGATTCCTGAGCCAGCCCCCATGGAGCCAGGGAGGAATCCGGCAGCCAGTTCCAGTCCTGAGGAGGATCAGGGGCAGGCTCATGGAAGGATGGAAGGATGGAAGATGGGATCTGGGAGAAAGGAGGGAAGGGGAGCTGGGCTCTGGGGCTTTTGGCTTCTGCAGCCACTTGGACAGAGGTGAGAAAACTCAGAGAACAGCGTGGTGTGGAGTCCATGGTCCACTGTGGGACACTGCATGGAGACTGTCAGATGTGTACCCCAATTCTCAATCCCCTACTTCTTCAGCCACAGAGGTGACCACATGCCATGCCCAAGAACTACTGTGCCAGCTCCCCTTTCAGAGGGTGGCAGCTATAGAGAAATCATCAGAGTCATGGGTGGGGAAGGGCTGTCTGGGCAAAGCCCCCTGAGGGCTGACCAGGCAGGACTAGCCTCCTCTGCTTTCTGGTCTCACCTTCTTCCTGCTGCCTGGAGCAAGAATGCGACTGCTGTAGCTGGTTACCAGAGGTGACGTGGACAATGGCCCATGTGAAAAAGGTCAGAACAGAAAAGATGGACACAGCCTGGTCCTGGTGACCATGCAGTGGACAAACCAGACTCTGACAGCTGGTCCCAGACTTTTCTACAAAAAGAAAAATGAACCTCTTTGCAATTCAAGCCCTTGCATTGCAACTCAATTGTACCTGATACAGACCTGTTCCTCTGGAGGGCCTTGGGACACACAGAGCGGGTATCCCAGACAGGACCACCGGGAGGTGGAGAGGCTAAGATGCTAGCAAAGGGCAGGCCTGTGAGAGAGAGCCCTGGAGGGTGGGTGACAGCAAAGCTGACAGAGGGGGTGTTTTAGGAAAAGCTGTGGGATGCTGCATGTCACAGGAGAGTAGACGGCCTGTTGGATTTGAAGGCACTGAGGTCAGGACCCGACCTAGGACAACTCTGGGCTGTGAGTTAGGGACCTGGGATATAGTACTTGGTTATTAAGGGGAGAGAAGGAGCCTGCAGTCCCCGTGAAAATGCTTTTGAGAGACGGGAAGGAGCTGGAAGGGTCTGATGTAAGGATGCTGAAGAGCAGCCTTGGAAAAGGCGAGCTTTCAGAAAACAAGAAGGAAGGCTGATGCAGAGGGTGGGTCCTGGGCGCCGCAGCGGGATTGGCCTCTGGTCGGAGGGAGCTTGGGGTAGGGAAGGCAGGGGAGCGGAAGATGTGAGTGGGTTTGTACATGCACTGCTGTGAGATGAGGGGGTTTGTATCAGTCAGGGTTCTGCAGAGAAACGGAGCCAATAGGATAAACGTGCATAGGAAGAGATTCGTAAGGAGATATTTCATGCCATTCTGGAGGCTGAAAAGTCCCACGATCTGTTGTCTGCCAGCCGGACACCCAGGAATGCTGGCGGTGCAAGTTCCAAGACCTGAGGGCCGGGATCCAATGGTGTGGACTCCAGTCAGAGCCTGAAGCCCTGAGAATCCGGAGTACCAGTGGCCGGAGAAAAGGCATGTCTCCCCTGGGTCAGGCTGCGAGAATCCAAACGCCCTCCACCTTTTTGTCCTCTTCAGGCTTCCGCAGATTGGACGAGGCCCACCCACCTGGGGGAGGGGCCACCTGCTGCGTTCCGTCCACCAGTGCAAACGCTACGCTCTTCCGGAAACGCCCTCACAGACACCCGGGAAGTCACGTACCCACTCTCTGGGTGCCCCGGGGCACAGGCAAGCTGACAAGCCGGTTACCCCGCAGAGCTCCTGCTGCCTCGCCCGCTTTCTCTCGGAAACGTGGAGTGTGGCCTCAGCTGAAAGTGAGGTGAGCGTGCGAGTGTGAGTGTGAACTTGTGTCAGTGTGCGTGTGTGTGGGGGGAGTGTGTGTGCGTTTGATGACAGTGATGGAGCCCAGTGACCCATCGTCCGTGGGGTGTCAGCGCCTCCTAGGATGGCCACACTGAAGGTGCGGAAGGAGGCGGCTGGCTCAGCGTCAGATGTTCCCAGCATCCGCGGGAGTGAGCCGGAGCCTGGTGGGTGGTTGTGATGTATTTCTTTCGGAATGGATCCTGCAGATTCTTCTCCCTCCCAGTCTCTGGTGCCTCCAGACGGCACAGCACTGGAAGGAGGAGGACACCAGGACTGTTGCTTGCTTGCTTACAGAGGGTGCGCAGCAACAGCAGTAGCCGGGGACCAGCTTTGGGAGTACTAAGGATATTTCAGGGTTTTAAGCCAAGGGATGATACAGTGGGCTTACATTTAGAAAAAATGCTTCTGGTGGAAAGGACAGGGAGAGACTGCATAAGTTTGGGGTAAGTGGCAAAAATCAGAGAAAGAAAACCTCCCAGGAGGTCTGAGCCCAGGAAAGTGACCGTAAGGATCCGAACTGAGGAAGTCATCCTGGAGGTGGAGGCATCAGGCCCAGGTGGAGAGATTGTGAGGGCAAAGAACCTGCAGGACCCATTGTGAAAGAAAAGAAACAAGCTCAGTTTTGAGTATTTTGCATTCTTCACTTGGGGGGAAAACAGAGCTATAAAAATTGCAGGCAGGTGTGCATCATGTCTTGGTAATTTCCAAAGGATTGCTTTTAATATGATAGTCACATAAAAGATTTTAAAAGCAACTGCTTTACATATACATTATCGACTGCTCCAGGAGCCTTATGGCACCAAGGGAGAGCTTTGCCATTAACCACAGCTCCATGGCAGCAGGTAGCTGAGGGAACGTGGGGACATCAGAACTGGGGTTCACAGGAGGTAAAAACCTGCAGCTGCTTGTAGGAGGCCTCAGGCTTCCTGCACCCGCCTCTGTTATCCTCTGGATTGGGGCAGCCAGCACAGCAAGGAGCTGGCCCCCAGAGCCCACAACCTGCAGGGAGACAGACAGGAAAAGAGATGACGAGACGCCCTCTCATCATAGCAGGCACTATTTTACCACGGCACGGCCGGAAAAGCACCTAGATTTGCTGGGGCATCTGTTGAAATGAGGTAGAGAAGTTTCCTTCTTCACAATCTCCTGAATTCTTTCCAGGGGAAGTGACGAAGGGGTGACGTTGTTGTTGTTCAGAAGTTTCTTGACGGCCTGCTTGGGGCAGAATGTGGGGATCTGAAGGGTACAGGTGTGAGCACAGTTCTTCATGGATTGTTGTGTGAGATGATGAGAAAGGAACTCACCCATCTTTCTGGAGGGAGGAGGAGACATGGGGGCAGGGGGAGCCAGAGGTGGCAGAAGGTGGCACACACCCCAGAGTCACCCCTTCTATCACGCCCGATATCTGTGAGGCTGCTGAATTTCCAGCCTGCTTGGCCATGAGTGGGTCTGCGGAGAAACTGGTGGGAGCTCCAGCCTTCAGGTGTAGCTGGGGGTCTGAATGTCTCACCATGCCCGTGAGCATGAATGCAGAGAGGCAGCCAGGAATAGGGGGTTTTGAACAATGTCTCCCAAATTCACAGAGGCAGAAAGACCCTGGCTGACACCTGAGTTTCTCGTGTTACTTCACGAGGTATATATGATATGATGATGCAAGAATCCAAAACTTCTCCAGACAAATCCGTAGGAGTAGTAAGAGATCACTGGTTGGATTTTTCATTCATTGAAATTCCATTTCATTCTTATTTGAATCTATCCATTTTATTGCAGTCAAGTCTTTGATTCCATCATATTTTTGAAATATTTGCTATACATATTGTGCATGACAGCCCACATATCTGAAGTCTAACTTTGTTCTTTTCTCCTTGTTTCCTGTTTTGACTGAGTTTTGCTCTGTCTGTCTGGCTAGTTTATTTCTACAATTGTGTGATTTTTAGTTATGAAATCATATAGATTTGATATCTGTGGAAGGTCTCTGGGGAAGCAAGCTTTTTCAGGACATGAAAGGGCCTCAAATATTTGGGGAGAATTTTCTCCTTGTGCCAAATCCAGGGCTAAGAAAGACACTTTTCATGGCTTTCTGCTTCTGTCGGACTGTTCCTCCTTTCCCACTCATCTTTTCCTTCTCTCTAGCCCTTCCCGACTCCTGGCTTCATGGGGGGTAATTTCCAGTCCAGCTATGAATGACTGGGAAAGAAATATTAACATTTCCACGGTTGATTTTAGATGTATTAGCTTATTCTTGCTTAATGTTGGTGATTGCTTTATATATTTTTAAGCTAAATTATTATGAGCTTACAAATTGATCATTTTTCATCTCCCTGGTAAAATACTCACTCTTTTCATCCTTTCACTTTTAAAAAACTTAAAAGCAGTATTTTAAATTCAGAAATAATTTTATGTATTTATGAGGCTCAATGGGATGTTTCGATATGTGCATACATCGGAGAAAGGTTGACTCAAACTAATTAACATGCCCATCACCTTACCTGCTCATAATTTCATCACTTTTCATCCAGCTAGGTGGCGTAGGGTACCGCAAGTTGATTTAATCCTAGCTCCTCTTGGGGGATGAAGAACATGAGAGCCATTATTCTGAAGACTCTACTGGGTCCGAGCCCTTGCTCTTGCCTCCAGGACCCACTGGCGTTCCTTTCCCTAGCAAAAGGCAGAGGCCTCTGTGGGCTCACGACCCACGCAGCCGCACCTGTGAGTTGCATGTTTACAAACGGCCTGTCTCCTGGAAATAAATCTTTGCACTTTTCTGAGGAAATATAGTCTATAAATCACTGTGACATTTAAGATGAGGATCGCCTCCTCCCGCTCCTCTGCCTCTAAGTATAGGCCCCCCACGCTTGCTGCAGAGCCTGGGAGGTGGCCAGCCCAACTCTGTCTGGCTGGGGAGGGACAGTCACTTAGAGATGAAATCACTGACATCTTCAAATGTCAGCTTTGTCACCACCAAAATGACCTTGCATCGCAATGAGCAGAAAGATGACTTTGTGAAACGTTAAGCAGGTGAGTTGTCCCTGCTTCGTATTCGTCCTGGTCTTAGAATGCCACTGTTGTCATTTTGGCATTCGCTTTTTAATGCTGTGATGATTAATTTTATGTGTCAACTTGGCTGGGCTAGGGTGCCCAGCTGGTTGGTCAAACACAAGTCTAGATGCTGCTGTAAAGGCAATTTTCAGATGTGATTAGCATTTAAATCAGTAGTCTTTAAATGAAGCACATTACTCTCTGTCATATGGGTGGGCCTCATCCAATCAGTTGAATTCTTCAAGAGAAAAAAACTGAAGTGCCTTAGAAGGAAAGAGTTCTGCCTTCAGACTGTCTTTGAACTTAAGACTGTAGCATCGGCTCCTGCTGGAATTTCCAGCCTGCTGGCCAGCTCTGCAGATTCACACTTGCCAGCCTCCACAATCGTGTGAGCCAATTCCTTAACTTCTCTTTCTCCGTGTATCCCTTTGGTGCTGCCTCTCTGGGGAGCCCTGACTAATACACATGCAGATGATACGATGCCCGGCATTCTGAATACATGCACTAAATCCACCACGTTCCCACATTTATAGATTTGGATTAACACACTAACTTACTCATATTTGCAAGTATAAATAAAAAAAATTGCTGGTGCCAATTTCAAAGTTTTGCCATGAGGTAGCTTGAAGGAATGACATTTTATGTAATTCGCTCAAGGCCGTAGGACATGTGATCAGGATGTAATGCAAAGCAACTTTTATTGGGCCCTCTGCTCTGATGCCTCTCACATCTACCGCCTCAATGGATTAGCACTCTCCCTGCAGACACCCCTAGCCCCAGCGCTCTCCCTGCAGACACCCCTAGCCCCAGCGTTCTCCCTGCAGACACCCCTAGCCCCAGCTTCTGCCTATTGTTTCTTCAATGTGCTCATCACACTCCAACATGTCATGTATTTACTGGCTAAATTGCCTTTTTTTATGTGTTTTCTTGAGATAAATGTCAGCTCACAGAACCTAGCTCCTGGCACATAGTAGATGCTTAATTCCATATCTGTTGGAATTCATGCAAATAAATGAATTATTGTCAAGAGGGAGGGAGGGGGTAGAGAGAGAGAGAGAGAGAGAGAGAGAGAGAGAGAGAGAGTGCTGTAGCTCAGGGAATGAGTGAATGAGTCTGGGGCTCTGTCAGACCAACTTTAAGCCCCAGCTCAGTCACATGCAAGGTGATTTAACCTCTCTGCATCTTGTTTTTCACATCCGGAGTGAGTAGTGTGACTTGGAGTTCAGTACTCACCCAGATAATGAAGAAAAGCACAGAGCACAAGCCCGGTGCATAGTCCACACTCAGTGTGAAGGGCATGTTTTCTTTCTGTGGGATCCCATAGCACTCTGCTGGCACCCTGTTGAAAGCACCTTCCCCACCTTGGAGTCATTTGTCTTATAGGCACTTTTGTATTTTGTTAGTATTTACAATTGTATTATAAGCCTCTCTTTTTCCCGATCGAGCCTGCTGTGGTGCACTGCAGGCTGGTGCATACAGAGTGCTCTGTGGATGCTTGCTGAGTGCCTGTGTAAGAGGATGGACAGATGGGTCTAGTGGGTTGCATGGCCTGGCTTTCTCCATCCATTTATTTAGATGTGCATTGCTCTGTGTGGCAATACTGTGATAGTAGATCTTAGGCAAAACTCAATTTACAGAGGACCCAAGGGTCAAAATCCAAGTCACAGCTGTACTCTGGCACCAGTGATAAGCGACTTAGACAGAGCAGCCTACGACCCTTTACACAATTTTCAAAGTCATCATTCAGTTTAGGCCCCACGAGCTAGATCTGATCATTGTCTCCAGGTGGCGAAACAGTGATCGACGGCTATTTGGCAGTGAGTGAGAGTCCCAGGTCAGCTTGAGTGTGGCTGTGAGAGCAGCTGTGGCTCTGGGTGGCATGGTTCCCCTGCACCTTGGACTTCATGCTCCAGGGGCACAAGTGTGAATGAAGGAAGGTGGACTTTCCTCTCTAGCCCAGAGCTAAGGATGACTCCACTATAGGGAAACTACTGGGAGGGTGCTTGGTCTGAAGGTTTGTGTCCCTTGAAATTCACATGTTGAAACTATAACCCCAAAGTGATATATGAGGTGGTGGGAGGGTTGGGAGGTGATTAAGTCCTAAGGGTGCAGCCCTCATGAATGGGTTTGGCCCCCTTGTAAAATAGACCCCAGAGAGCTCTCTAGCCCTTTTCCCACTATGTGGAGACACAGCAAGAAGACAGCCATCTATCAACCAGGAAGTGGGCCCTCTTCAGACACTGAATCTTCTGGCACATTAATCTTAGACTTCCCAGCTTCCACAACTGTCAGAAATAAATGGTTGTTGTTTAAGCCGCCAGTCTATGGTATTTTGTTACAGCATCCAGAACTGACCAAGACAGAGAGGAACATAAATGGAGCAGGAAAGGGAATTGCTAGGAACTGACTGTGAGTGTCTCCCCCAAGATTCATATGCTGAAGCACTAATTCCCAAGGTGACAGTATTTGGAGGCGGGGCCTTTGGGAGGTAATCAGATTTAGATGAGGTCTTGAGGGTAGAGTCCCCATGATGGATCCCCATAGTGAGACGGGTTCCCTTCTGAAAGGTGACAAGACCCTTTCTCCGTCTTTCATGTGAGGACACAGCAGGAAGGCAGCTGTCTGTGAGCCAGAAGGGGAGCCCTCACCTGATGGCCTGTTGATGCCTGTCTTGGACTTTCCAGCCTCCAGAATGGTGAGAAGTGAATTTCCACTGTTTAAACTCCCCAGTTTGTATTGTCTTATTGTAGCAGCCTCAACTGATTAAGACAGGACTCTAGAGGAGAAGAAGAAAGATGGCCCAGATGAAAGTGAAGGAAGGAAGTAGGGAAAGCAGATCTTCAGAAGAAAGAGGCTGTAATTTTAGACGCTGGATGTTAACCTCAGAAGGGGAAACCCTGGAGCTGTGAAGCCACAGAGGCACTCTGACCCACTCTTTCTTTCTAATAATACTGGAAAATCATCTCACTTACACTAGCAATAAAAGCTTGTGATTAAATGCAAAGTTACTATTAAAAAAAGGAACAATTAGCATAATAATATCCCTACAGCTGCTAAGGTATGACAGAGAGATATGGTCACAATAAACCAAAGACTGATCTTTCAAAAACAATATACTGTTCTTTGACAAATAACAGAATTTGTGAAAGAATAGCATATATCAGAATTAAAATAGCACATAAATAAGATGACTGGATAAGTAGATGACAAATAGAGCTCACAGAATTTAGTAAATGATTAGAAATAAAAGAAATATCATTTTAGAACAAGAGAGGTGAAATCAGAGGAAATACAGAAATAAATAACCATCACATATAATATGAACAGATATATATAAAATGTAAAAATGGAAGTATTTTAAAAGAAGGAAAATTAAGAAAAACATTAAAAATATTTGAAAGTAATAATATAGAAGACTAGAATATTCAACATATGTATAATTGGAGATACTTAGACAGAAGCCAAAACACAGGACAGAATGAAAACTAAAGACAGTACTTACGAAAAAAAGCTTCCTTAAATGAAAAAAAAAAAAAAGACTTAAATATTGGGAAAGAACATACCCCATTTGGGAAAGTCTACCTGAATGGTCAATACAAAAGCATATTCTAGTAAATTATTGGGCTTTAGATGGAAATCCAATTATTTGGGCATTCATGTAAAAAGATCCAGAATCTTACAGAGGAAAGAAAATCAGACTGCATCAGACTTTTTGACAGTAAGTCTTTATACCAGAAAAAAAAAATGGAGAAAAAGATTTAAGATACTCAAGGAAAGACAGTGTGAGCCAGCTAGCCAGACTGACTTTCAGGCATACATCCATATAAAAACTCAGAGAATATTATTACTATGAAGCCCTCCTGAAATGTTTAGTACCCCACACTAACTATCTATACTTCTGCCACCACTTTGCCCTCATTTTTGTTATATGAAGCTGTTTCTTAGTTAATGTGGGGTACCAGTACCCAGAAATGCTAGTTAGCATGGTGTACTTGCACCCAGAGATACTAGTTAACATGGTGTACTAGGACCCAGAGAACTACTTAGCATGGTGTAACAGCACCCAGAGAACTACTTAGCATGGTGTAACAGCACCCAGAGAACTAGTAGTGAATGGTGACTTTGAGGAAAGCAGTGCAGTATATAATGGCTATATGCTTTAACAGTGTAATACCTGAAAAATTATCAAAACTGGGGGTGAAAGGAAGAGGAGAATATGTAAAAAGTGGAGTAATCTGACTGATTGTAAGTACTAACTGAGAAAGAGGGTGGATCACAAGGTCAGGAGATTAAGGCCCTCTTGGCTAACATGGTGAAACCCTGTCTCCACTAAAAATACAAAAATTAGCCAGGCGTGGTGGCAGGTGCCTGTAGTCCCAGCTACTCGGGAGGCTGAGGCAGGAGAATGGCATGAATCCAGGAGGCGGAGTTTGCAGTGAGCTGAGATTGCACCACTGCAATCTGGGTGACACTTCAGTCTGGGTGACAGAGCGAGACTCCATCTCAAAAAAAAAAAAAAAAAAAAGAAGTAACTTCAAATTAGTTCTTTTGGGAGAAGGAGACTAGAAAGACAGCAGGGAACCGGGAGCCATTCTTTAAGAAAAGAGAGGATGATGAAAATACAAAGTTACTAGAGTAAAGATGTCCATTAGAACAAAAATTCATGCCTTTCTAGATACTGAAAGACATGTGAGAAAAAAAGCAAGTTGAGTGTGGTACGCAGTGAGTGAATATCTGTGTATGTGTGTGACATGCCATATATATGCATGCGTCATATGACTGGCAGACTGAAGGCAAAGACATTGATTACAGTGATAAATAGTGCACAAAATGGGCTTAAAATAAATGGAAGAAATATTATTTTCAGATTGATGAACAAAGTGAAATCCAACTCTGCTATATACATGAGACCTGCCTAAAATAAGGAAATTCAGAAAACAAAGTACAAATTAAGATATCCGGGAAAAATGCAAACAAAAAGAAAGCAGGTGTAACAGCCATGCTCTTTAACAAAGTAGGTGTTAGAGCACATGGCATTGAAAAAGATTTAAAACGAGGCATTTTCATCACACTAAAGCTACAATTCACCATGAAGGCATCACAGTTATTAATATACATGTGCTCAATAATATAGTCACTTTCAAAGAGTAAAAAGTGCAGGAGATACAATGAGAAATGGATAAAAATACACTCAGGACAGGAGAATTCACCACACCACTCTCTATCCAAGACAAACTGTTAGTAAGAAGATAGAAGACTTCAGTGACATGACCAATGAGGCAGATCCTACAGAAGTATATTGAACTCTGAACTCTGATAATTGAGAATACATCTTCTTTTTAAAAGTACATGAAATATCTCCCAAATTGACCATATCTTATGCTACAAAGAGAATCTCATTAAATCCAAAGCATAGAAATAATACAATCAGCCTTCTCCTACCACAAGCAATAGAACTAGAAGCTAATTATAGCATTAACAAAACAAAAAGATTTGCTCACTAAACATGTTATTAAATGACTCTTGGAACAATAAAACAAAATAAAGAATAAAAAACAAAATAAAGAATGAAATGACAGAATTTCATAAAATAGAATTTATAGAATATGGCCAAAGCAGTTATAAAAGAATAATTTTAGACAAGTAAAAATTAATAAAATTAAAAATGCAAAAAGGAAAATGAATGAACTAATATCCAGCACAAAAAGCTAGAAAAGAAACAACACAGTAAACACAAAGAAAGCAGCAAAAAGAAGTAACAAAAGTACTAATGAGTTCAAACGAGTTGGTACAAATGCAATAGAACTAGCAAATACATCCAAAATCTGTTTGTAGACAAACTGTGAGGCCATTTAAAAAAATTCTGGTAAGGTTTGGGAGAAAGAGGGCACCAATATAAAAAACTTAGAAATGACAAATGCATCAAATCCAGAAGAATTTACTTTTTTTAATCATAAGATTACTCTGTAGAATTGTAGGTAAATAAAGTAAAATACCAAGATAGGATAATTTTCTAGAAAACTGCGAAGTACCAAAACTGACCCCATTAAAGCGAGAATCTAAACAGGCCAGTTACCGTTAAAGAAACAGAGGAGGTAGTTACAGAGTACTAACTCCTTTCAAACCCCATTACCACAGAGGAAATATACCAAGTTTTAATTAGATCAATTAATAGCAATGATACTTAAATAATTCCAGAGTATAGGGAAAAATGGGGAACATCCAAATTTGTTTTATGAAGCAAGTAAAACCGCTATAATATGACAGAACTTTTACTATAAAACAAAAGTACTAACCAGCTTCGCTTATGAACATAGATGCACAAAGGTCTTAGCTAAAATGTAATTAAACAGAAGCAAACAGCATGTAACAAAATAATGCATCAAGACCACGTGGTTGTTTTACCAGGAACAGGAAGAGGGTTCAATACAAGAACACATATTAATATAATCCATCAAATGAATATAGCTAAGCAGAAATGTCATCTGGTCATTTCAAAAATAGAAGAGGCATTTTACATAATCAAGCATATTCATGTTAAAAACACTTGATAAAAATAGCAATTGATGTATCCAGAAGTTAGCATACTACTCAATGGCAAACAAAAATGTCCTCTGGCTAAAGACAGGAGGAAAACAAGAATGCCTGAATCTCTTCTGCCATCTAGGATTGTATTGAAAATATTAGACAGTGCAATTAGCCAAGAGAAAGGAATCAGAGGAATAGGTACTAGAAAAGCAGAGGAAAAAATAAAACCATCTCTGTTTGCAGATGAGAAAATTATATATCTTGAAAATCCCCCCCAAAATCAATGGGAAACTATTACCACCCCCAAGAAAGAGAGAGAGCGAGCGAATTGCTAAAAATGGCATATTATGAAATGAAGATTTGCAAGTCAGTAAGAACTTATGCTTCCAGAAAGATAGATAATTTTCCCTATTCCTTCTACTGATTTCAGCTACCTACTGTGGACATTACACACAGAACAAACCTAGGAAGGCTCTCAAGGTGCAGAGGGAAAAACAGACCAACCTCAGCACCCAAGAAACAGCTTGGTGGTGAGTTTCCTGGGTTTTCTTTTGCCTTCATAGTTCCTAGATTTGAAACTGAGGAAGCAAGCAACCTGGAAATGTCAGTGGATGCACACAAATAAACCTCAAAAGCCCATTCGCTGTAGCCAAAGGACAAAGAAAGGGGCAGTCCATCAAGACAGAATGCTTTTAAAAAATAACCACTGCACTCCAGCAATACCACAGAAGAATCTGGCTGTACTCCAGGTACATCAGCAAAGACAACCTTTACCTGGCAGCAAAGAGGCTTCCCTTACACTGGGAGCCCTAGTGAAGAGCAGGGACTTTCACCCCCACCTAGCAGTGATGGAGCCCCACCCACCACAGTGCCAGCAGAGATCATATGGAAGCTAGGATCCTCATCCCTGCCCAGCAGTAACAAGGAGCCCTCCTCACTGTGGGCATCAAGGGTGAGTGAGTGCAAAACCTGGGTGTCACTGGGAAGGGAAGAATGGTGTCTCCTTCCTTCCCATCCCTTGCCAGAGTGATGTCCCTGGGACAAAGAAAATAATGTATCACCAGCAAATCTACCCTACAGCTAAAACAGAGGGCTTAAGTAAGGCCCAGAATCTCATGACATAATACAAAAATGTCCAGGATTCAATAGAAAATCACTTATTCTACGAAAAATGGAGGAGATCGCACAATGGATGACAAGACAACCACTGCATGGCATACAAATTGACAAAGATGTTGGAATTATTTGACAACGGTTTTAAAACAGCAGTGATGAAAATGCTTCAATAAACAATTATGAACACACTTAAATAAATGAAAACAAAGAAAGCCTCAGCAAAGAAATAGAAAGCCTCAGCAAGGCAACAGAGTTATAAAGAAAAAAAAATGAATAGACATTTTATTATTTATTTATTTATTTATTTGAGATGGAGTCTCCTTCTGTTGCCCAGGCTGGAGTACAGTGGTGTGATCTTGGCTCACCACAACCTCTGCCTCCCAGGTTCAAGCGATTCTCCTGCCTCAGCCTCCCGAGTAGCTGAGATTACAGGCACCCGCCACCAAACCTGGCTAATTTTTGTATTTTTAGTAGAGACAGGGTTTCACCATGTTGGCCAGGCTGGTCTCAAACTCCTGACCTCAAGTGATCCACCTGCCTCAGCCTCCCAAAGTGCTGGGTTTACGAGCATCAGCCACCACACCCACCCTCAAATAGACATTTTAGAGCTGAAAAATATAATTGAAATTTTAAAAGTACAGTGAATGAGCTCAATAGTAGAATGAAATAGACACAGGAAAGAATTGTGAAATGGAAGATGGAACAATGGAAATAACCCAATCCAAACAACATGGAGAAAGTAGAATAATAATAATAAAACAACAACAATAACAAAAAGTGAACAGAGCCTCAGGGACTTCTGGAATTATAACAAAAGTCTAAATTTTGTGTCATTTTGTCCCTGCAGAAGATGAGAAAGGGGGAGAGGCTGAAAAGTACATGAAGAAATAATGGCTGAAAATGACCCAAATTGTTAAGATACATAAACCTACCTGCAGATTCAAGAAGCTGAAAGATGCTCAAACAGGATAAGCGGATAAGCCTAAAGAAATCTATGCCAACATACATCGTAATTAAACTTCTGAATGGCAAAAAACAAAGAAAAAAATTTTGAAAACAGCCAGGGGAAAAGAACACCCAACCTAGAAGGGAAAAACAATTAGAATGACGGTGGATTTGTCATCAGAAACCATGGAAGCCAGGAGGAAATGACACAATATTTTTCAGCTACTAAGAGCAAAGAACTGTCATCCCAAAATTCTATACCCATAAAAATATCTTTCAAGAAGGAAGGAGAAATGAAGACATTCTCAGATGAAGGAAAACTGAGAGAATTTATCAGCAGCAGACCTATCCCAACAAGATAGCTAAAAAGAGTTCTCTAAACAGAAAGGAAATGATAAAAAGGAACCTTACAACATCAAGAAGAAAAAATGATGAGCAAAGTAAACAAAAATATGAATAAATATAGTAGGCTTTCTTTTTCCTCTTGAGTCTTATAAATTACATTTGATGGTTGAAGCAAAAATTAGGATATCATTTGATATGGTCCTAAATATATGCAGAGGACATATTTATGACAGTTATTGAAAGTAATGGCAAAAATTGCAATTATTTTGCACCAACCTAATATAAACTGGGGAAATGAAGGGTCTTAAAGATAGGCATGATTTCTTTATTTCACTCCATGTAATAAAAGGATAACACCAATAGTCTGTGATATTGTGTAAATATAGTATAGTACCTACATCAACCACTAAAAGTGCTGTACAGAGAGGCACGTTTTAAAACTACAGCTACATCAAAATGGAATTGTAAAAATGTTCAAGTAATCCATAGGAAGGCAAAAAAATGTAAATGAACCCAGAAAGAGAGAGAAAACAAGAGAGAAAAAAAGAAATAAAGAATTAAATTGGCAAAGTTAAGCCTTAAAAGATTAATAATTATATTAATGTGTAAATAATCTAAATATCCTAAAATATGGAAAGTGATAGGATGGATTAAAAAGCCTGACCCAATTATGTGTTGTCTACAAGAAACTCACTTCAAATGCTGTAATATAGGCAGGTTGAATATGGGCAGGTTACAAAATAGAATGTATCCTTCACTATAAAACAAATCTCAACAATTTTAAAAAGAATTAAAGTCATATACTTGTTCTTTGATCACAGTGGAATCAAACTAGATTATGAATAACAGCACAATGACAGAAAAATCTCCAAACACCAGGAAACAAAACAACATACTTCTGTGAAAGAAGTCTCAGGGGAAATAAAAATACTTTGAACCAAATAAAAATGAAAACATAATTGTTGGGGTAAAACTAAAGCAGTTATAAGAGAGAAATTTATAACACTAAATGCATATGTTAAAAGAGATGAGAAGTCTCAAATAAGTAACCTAAGCTCCCAGCTCAAGAACTGAAAAGTGGAAGAGCAAAAACAAACAAACACACACACACACACACACACACACACACACACACACACACACAGAACTAATGAAGATGAGAGCAACAATTTTTAAAAAGTGGAATGTAGTAAAGATATCAATTTTACTCAAATTGATATATAGGTTTAATGCAATGCCTATCAATCTCAGCAATGTGTTTTGTAGATATAGACAAGATGATTCTAAAATATATACGGAAAGGCAAAGACTAAAATTGCTAAAACAATTTTACAAAGGGGAACAAAGTGAGAGGAATAGGTCGATCCAATTTTCTTTTCATTTTAATTGTGATAAAAAACATATAAAGTGTACCATCTGACCCACTTTCCAGTGTGTAGTAGTGCTAACTGTATTCCCATTGTGCAACTAATCTCTAGCATTCTTCTTAGCTCGCAAAACTGAAACTCTATACCTGTTAAACAGCAACTCTTGAATCCTCCCTGTCCCCAACCCCTGGCAACCACCATTCTGTTTTCTGTCTATAAATTTGACTACAGTAGTCTGCCCTTATCTGAAGGACATACATTCCAAGATCCCCGGTAGATGCCTATAACTACAGATAATACCAAACCCTATATATACTGTTTCTTTGATCTGATAGCTGAGACAGATACGAAGTGACTAGCAGGTGGGTAGCATATACAGCGTGGCTATGCTGGACAAAGTGACTTGCAGGTGGGTAGCATATACAGCGTGGCTATGCTGGACAAAGTGACTAGCAGGTGGGTAGCATATACAGCGTGGCTATGCTGGACAAAGTGACTAGCAGGTGGGTAGCATATACAGCGTGGCTATGCTGGACAAAGTGACTTGCAGGTGGGTAGCATATACAGCGTGGCTATGCTGGACAAAGGGATGATTCACAGCTGGGCTGGGACAACATGAGATTTCATCATGCTACGCAGAATGGCACACGTAACTTCTGAGTTGCCTGTTTCTGGCATTTTTCATTTAGTATTTTTGAACTGTGGTTGACTGCTTGTAACTGAAACCGTGGAAAGCAAAACAGCAGATAAAGGGGACTTCTGTACTCTACGGACCTCATGTAAGTGGAATCATGCAGTATTTGTCTTTTTGAGGCTGGTTTATTTCACTTAACGTAACGTTCACAAGGTTCATCCGTGTGGTAGCGTGTGTCAGAATGTCCATCCTTTTCAAAGGCTGAATCATATTTCATTGTCTGTGTATCTTATTTTGTTTTTCTGCTCATCCAACGAGGGGCGCTTGGGATGCTTTCACTTTTTAGCTATTGGGAGTAGTCCTGGCATAAACATGGCTGTCAGATATCTATTTGAGTCCCCATCTTCCCCAGTTTCTGGAATATATGCCCGGAAGTGGAATCCCTGGATCATATGGTAATAATTCTATATTTTTTAAGGAACTGCCATACTGTTTTCCATAGCAGCTGCAGCATTTTGCATTCCTGCTAACAGTGTGCAACAGTTCCAACTTCTCCACATCCTTGCCAACACTTGTTATTTTCTGCATTTTTGATAATAGTCATACTAATGGGTATGCTTTATTCATCGTCATTCAAGGCTGGAAACAATCCACGTGGCCTTTGTGGGTGGATTATTAAATAACTGTGGTCCATCCATAACCATTCAATGGAACACTTACTACTCAGCAATAAAAGAACAAACTACTGATCTATGCAACCATCTGGTAGAGTCTCCAGAGGGTTGTGTAAGTGAAAAACATCAGTCCCCAAAGGTTACATACTGTACGATTCAATTTCTATAACATTGAATCAACACAGTTACAAAAATGGAGAGAAGGCTTCTAGTTGCCAGTGATGATGGATGTGGCTATAAGAGGCAACAGGAAGGATCCCTGTAGTGATGGAACTAGCCTGTATTTTGCATATATTGTCATCAATATCCTGATTGTTACATTTTACTATATGCTTGTTGCATTGTGTGTAGTGTGTACATATTTTTGCTAGATGTTACCATGGAGGGGAACTTGGTAAAGGGCACACGAGGTCACTGTGTATTATTTCCCACAACTTCATGTAAATCTGTACTTATCTCAGAATTAAAAGCCCAGTTCCAAACAGAAAGGGACAGAATCAATAATTACCATGGATATAAGCCAAAACCTGTTAGAGTATCTATCGCTCTGTAACAGATTACCTTCAAACTTACCAAATTATGACAACAAAACATTTGCTAACTCACAGTTTTAAGGGTCAAGAATTTGGCCATGGCAAAACCAGGCACCCTGGCTCAAGGGAGAGCCCTCACAGGCTCTGGGCAGGCTGGCACTTCAAGGCTTGCCTGGGGCTGTGGGACCCACCGCCAAGTTCAATCACACAGTTATTGGAGCCTCGGGTCCTCACTGCCTGCTGGAGTCATAGACCTGTCCCTCCCCAGGGCACCTTACAGCGTGGCAGCTGGCTTCCATTAGAGCGATTGAGGCGGAGAGGCTGATGGAGCGCCCAAGACAGAAGGCATCGTCTTTTTGTGACCTTATCTTGGAAGTGATATCCATCAACTTTTTCTACTTTTTATTCTTTAGAAGCAAGTCACTAGGTTCCACCTGCATTCAGAAGAGGAGCATTCTCCAAGGAGGCAGGGATCACTGGAGCCATCTTAGGGGCTGCCCACCAGTGTCCACACACATCCCCTATACACATCCCATGCACACACACATGCCTGCACACACACACACCCCTCACATGCTCACATACACACATGTACACACTCACATTCACACCACACATACCACACTACACACTACATACAGACTCACACCATGCATATAGACATGCACAATACATACACACACATGCTCACATACACACACACACATACTGACATTCATACCACACATACCACACCCACACACTACACAACATGCATACAGGCATGCACAATACATTCACACACACATGTGCTCACATACACACACACACATACTGACATTCACACCATACATACCACACCAACACACTACACACAGACTCCCACCATACATACAGGCATGTACAATACACACACACATGCTCACATACATACATGCACACACACATTCACAGCACACATACCACACCCATGCAACACACACAGACTCACACCAGGCATACATGCATGCACAATACACACACACCACAGACACATACTCACACACTCACACCACACACACCCACTCACACTATATGCACAACACACATACATCATAAATGCACCCCCCACACACTCATACAACACTTATACACATGTACACATATACACAGCACAGGCACATACACACTCAATATACCTATGCACACACACATGCTCACCTACACACACACAACACACATGTACATGTGCATGCACTCACATCATATACACACTCCCTGTACCACACACAGACTCACATCACATGTGCACACATACACAATGCTCACACACCCCACACAAAACAACACATACACTCAAACTACACACACACACACCACACACACATTTTCCGTGAATAAACTTTTTAAAAATTGTCCCAAAATTATATGTGATAAACTGTAAAACTCTTTTAAAGACAGTAAAATAAACTTGAACAAAGGAAAAAACATGCTGTGTTCTTAGATGGGAAGGCTTTGGCCATGCCTCCTTAAGTTATTCCATAGTATTAAAGTATCTCAGTCCAAATACATTTTCCCTGGATCTAAATCACTTGGTTATGTATTTCATTAGGAAGAACACAGTGGGAAGAGTAACTACAAATCGCCAGCTAATCCTTGAAAAAGAACAAGGGGAGGGTGCCAGCCGCGCAAAACATTAAAACACGTCTTCCGTAGATACAGCCCCAAATACAACAATCCGACAGGAAAATGAGTAAATGGGCAATACAAATAAATTAATAATCCAGTGAAAAAGACATAAAAACAGCCCTCGAACCTCCCCACTTACCATGAAGATAAATGTACAAAGCCATCACCAGACCTAACGACAAAATGAATGCAGGAAGTTAGCTGTGTGTGCAGTGGATGAGGAAGTCACACAGAGAGATATTTCCATCCAGTGATTTTAGGGAACCCTGATCTGACGGTGCACTCCTAGGGGTTGGTACCAGAAACACAAAATAAGCTGCATGAGTTATCTCAAGCTTTTTTCAGTCATCAGGGTGTTGGTGGAGGTGGTGATGCTATTACTTGGACACGTGTGTGTGTGTGTGATGGGGTAAAGTAAATGAGTAGTTGTGTGGGCCATGGGACATGGGATATTTAATATGACCTATAGGAGACTGATGATTAACAGCAACAAGGATAAGAAAAAAAAACTTTCTTCAAAAGCAAGGAGGCAAATGACAACTCCGTATGAAGGAACAACCCTTATCCCCAGGCTGTGATCGCTAAATCCAATTTGCCACTGAAAGCAACCAGGGATTCTTGGAGAAATGGTTAGTTCTGGGTATGCGTCAGAAAATGTACAACATGAGACCCAAATATCTCGTACCGGAAAGTAAGGAAGCTGCTGTAGCTCTTGGGGCCATGCGGAAAAGATTCTGAAAACACATGGCCTTGTATGTCTGGTTCTTTCTCTTAGCGTGTTTGCAAGGTTCATCCATGTTGTAGCAGGTGTCAGAGCTGCATTCTTCTTAAAGCATGGATATGCCACATTGTATTTCTCCATCCATCCCTTGATGGACACTTGGGCTGTTTCCAGCTTTTGGCTGTTGGGAACAATGCTGCTAGGAACAGGTGCGCATACGTTTTTGTTTGGAGCGATGAAAAATGCTGGAATTAGGTAATGGTGATAGACACATGGCATAGTGCATTTGCTTTAGTGCCGCTGAATTGTAAATGATTACCATGGTAAATGTTTGCATCATGTGTATTTTACTACAATTTTTAAAAACCTAAGAAAAAGAAATAAAAAAGAATGAATGAATGAAAAAAAAAAAAAAAAAAAAGAACTCAGCCAGACTTGAAGAGATTCTCTCAGCCAAAGATAGGCCAATGTTAGCATCATTAACCTGATTGCCTTGAATGGATACAACACATTAAATATGATTTAATCCTTGCATTTATGAAAATAAAAAGTAAAAAACTGGTCATTGTTGGAGTATGTCAGGGAAACTACTCATTATTATAAAAACTTGGAAAGAAGTAAGTATTTCTCCCTGCTTTACATATAAGAACTTTATTTCTAAGTAAGCAGATAATTGAAATGGGAGGTTTCTTTTTTACATAAATAGTCCAGCTGCCACATGAAGAATTAATGTTGGAATCAGAGTGTCATCCTTTTCCACCCTTACTGTATTAATGGCGTGTGGTACTCCTCAGTGACTGCTGAGATTACAAAACAGAAGCTCAGCAGACGTCGCAAACCCCCCATGGAAGCACAGCACAGCGTAGGAGGTCGTCTGGCCAAAACCCGAAGCCTGAATCCCATCAAGCCCCCAGATCTGACTCCAAGTTTGCAAGAGACCTGGGACAGTAAAACTCAAAATACAGACTCCAGAGGCCTCTACAGGGAAAACCACCTTGCTTTGTTGATCCATGTAGCACAAAGGGAAGAAAGGGCATAAGTACGAGACTTCGGGACTGAAAAAATGAAAAGCTTTTGGAGACGTATCGAGCAGTTTCAAAATATGGGTCTTATTTGGATTCAGATGTGAACTAGCAAAATTAAAATGTAGATAGTTGGTAACATGTAAGCATTTATTGGATATGGATGATATTGTGGATATGCTTTTTAAAAGACCTTTCTTTTGGAGATGCACAGTAAGATATTTGTAGGTAAAATCTACATGATATTAAATAGTGTTTAGAAAAGAAAAAAATAGGAAAGAAAGGAAAGAAAAGGAAGGCAACAGGCTGCCTTCTGCAGGAGAGAGGCCCATCCAGATTCTGCCCCGCACAGAGCCTTGTCTCCTGAGTCCTCAGCCCTTACCCGCTGTGCCTCCCCCACTTCTGCCTGGGAACTTTTACCTGGCCGTGAAAGAAACACATTTCTGTGCTGGGGTAGGAGGCCCAAGTCTGGCTGCCCAGAAGGTGGATGGTAAGCATAGCAGAGGGGTGTGGATTTGCGATGGTGGAAATGCTGCATTTCTGCATCAGGGACACCTGAGGTGAAGACCCAAAGCTGGTGGAGGGATCAGACCTCCCCTCTCCACACTGCCATTCGTGGCCCAGATGGCAGGTGCTTCGGGTTAAGACACAGGCTCTCCAAGCAAGCCCTGCCTCAGCTCTTGCATGCTATGTGATCTAGGGCCACGCACCTAACCTCTCTGGGCCTCAGTCTCTTCCTCTATAAAATGGAAATAATAACAGTGCTTGACGGATAGAGGTGTTGGAAAAATACATTTCCCAGTGTGGCCTACACAGATGGTTCAGTATGGATCTGTTGTTAGCGCGTCCCGCCCCCACCCTGTGAGCAGGCTCCTTCTCTTTCTACAAACATCCCATAACTGTTTTTCTGTGCAACTTTGTCTAAAGTCCTTCTTTTCTTGCCAGACTGTCAATTTTGTTTTTCAGTGGTGATACAGGTTTTCACATTTTCACGTCTTTCCAGGACCTTTCATAAGAAATTGGAGAAAGACTTACTGGGCATCTTAAAGGGGTGCTGCTGAAGTCTAGCACGGGACAGTAGGCAGGTGCAGAGCAGCTGGGGGAGGAGGAGGAGGTGGGGTGGCTGGTCAGTAGGCAGGTGCAGAGCAGCTGGGGGGGGGGGGGGGGGTGGTGTGGCTGGTCAGTAGGCAGGTGCAGAGCAGCTGGGGGAGGAGGAGGAGGTGGGGTGGCTGGACAGTAGGCAGGTGCAGAGCAGCTGGGGAGGAGGAGCAGGTGAGGCAGGGCCAGTGGGAGGGGCAGTCCCTGTGGACTTGCCCCCAGAGGCCACATGCCACGCGTGTGAGTGCTTGAAAAGAACCCTAGGATTTGCAGCTCAGCAGCCACAGGGACCATGGTGACAGTGAGTTCTGTGGAGCAATAGGGCAGGAGCCAGAGTGAGCTGGGTGAGAAATGTGCGGATGGGAAATGGATTCCAGGAGGCCAGGGCAAGAACAGGGTGGTAGGGTGGTCAAAAGGCACAGGGCCAAGTGCTGGCTGGCCTGGCTATTGGCATATGGATGTATGGGTTGTTCTGTCTATCTATCTCTATTTATGTATCTATGCATCTGTCTATGTATCTATGTATCAATCTATCATCTATCTAATCTATCGTCTATCTTTATCTATCTATCTATCTATCTATCTATCTATCATCTAGCTACCTATCATCTTTATCATTTATCTATCATATAACTATCGTCTATCTACCTATCATCTCTGTTGTCTATGTACCTGTCACCTATCTACCTATCATTTCTATCATCTTCCTGTCATCTCTATCATCTGCCTATCATCTATCTACCTATCATCTCTATCATCTATCTGTCTTTCTATCATCTATCTACCTAGCTATCTATCATCTGTCCTTCTACCTGTCATCTCTATCATCTGTCTGTCATCTATCTACCTATCATCTCTATTGCCTATCAATTATCTATATATTTATCATCTACCTATCATCTCTATGTATCTATCATCTATCAATATTTATGTATCTATTATTTATCTACCTATCATCTCTATCATCTATCAATCTATCATCCATCAATTATCCATTTATCACCTATTTACTTATCATCTATCTGTCTATGTTTCATCTATCATTTCTATTATCCATCTATCAATATCTTCTATAACAATCTATCAATCATCTTTCTATTGATTTAAAGGGAGAAACTAGAAAGGTTTAAAGAGAACTTGCTTCCTTCTTCTAGCCAGGGAACCATGTGTTGGGCCATGGTGGAAAGCCCTGGGAGTGAGCTTCTGCCCCACCAGGGGGAAGGTGAGAGCTTTCCGTGGGAGTACCTGCTGCCGGCAGGGAGGGCCGCAGGGCTGGCACCAGGACAGTCACCAGAGGAGGCCCGTGGAGACAGTTCCCTTAACAGGAGTAAGGAATCCGCACCTGGGTCTGGCGTTGGGATGGGAGGCCTGATGTGCCCCAAAGTCTGTCCCTGGGTGGCCCGCGGATGATGGGATAGCTGGAACTGAAGGTAATCAGCAGTGATGTCATCCACCCCTGTGCAAGGCCGAGGGCAAGGCTGGTTGGTGCTGGGTGGCAGCCTTTCTGCGGGTGGAGGCTTCCTCTCCAGTCTTGTCCTCTCCTATCAGAAGGCAGGGGCTTCCTCCTAGATGGTTGGCTGGCAGGAGGGGCCTTGGGGCCAATGTGCATAGATCAGAGGGAACTCTGCAGGGTGTTAAGTGAGAGGGGAATCTTAGAGATCTCTCATGCAGCCGTGGTTGTTTCGGAAGAGCGGAGACTCCATCCTAGATTTCAAAACCAGCCGATATTGGGGAAGGGCTGGAACTCAGGGTCTGTGAGGTCACCGCTCCACTTCCACCCTCCCATCACCACGCTAAACAAATGTGCATGGCCACCCACTTCTGCAGTAGGATCCACATGTTCAGAAATAAATTTTTATTACATTTCCCCCAGTATGTTCTTCTGACGTGCCTGTATTTTACATTTCCCAGCCGCTGCTGTGACATGACCTTTACAAATGCTCTCAGGACGTTGTCCCTTGGGCCTACAGTCAGAAGAGTTGAAGAAGTGGGGACACAACTCTCCAGAGAACCAGAGTTCAAATCCTGGCTCTGCACCATTCCTGGCATTGGGCTCTGGGTGCACTTTTTTTTTTTTTTTTTTTTTTTGAGATGAAGTCTTGCTCTGTTGTCCAGGCTGGAGTGCAGTGGCATGATCTTGGCTCACTGCAACCTCCGCCTCCTGGGTTCAAGCAATTCTCCTGCCTCAGTCTCCCCGGTAGCTGGGATTACAGGTACACGCCACCACGCCTGGCTAGTTTTTGTATTTTTAGTAGAGATGGGTTTTGCCATGCTGGCCAGACTGGTCTTGAACTCCTGACCTCAAGTGATCCACCCACCTTGGCCTCCCAAAGTGCTGGGATTACAGACTCTGGGTGCATTTTAAACTTCTCTGGGACCCAGAGTCTTCACCTTGAAGGAGAAACTGCTCGTTGCTAACCTTGATCCAGTCCTCAGTATGTGATCGGCACTCTTTTAAGGGTTTTATTTGAATTATTTGTGCAGTGTCAGCAACTTCCCTGCGAGGTAAAGCACTGGCAGGGAAGTGCAATGCTGTTTTACAATGTAGGAGCAGAGAGCCCAGGGGCTGATGTCCTCAGTGTCATTCTCGTTATCGTCGTCGTCATCATCAATCATCATCGTCATCATCGTCATCATCATAATCTTTTTGCAAGGTTGCACAGTGGGATTCCACCCCCAGGACTCACACTGCAGAGCCTGCACTTTAGAGTTAAAACGCCTCGGTGCATTTGCCCGCGATGGCGCCTGCATGATGCCTGGCACCCGTGGAAGCTCCATAAATGTTTCTTCCTACAATGCATTATTGTTAAGGTGAAATCAGCTCCTGTATCCAAAGTTGCTGAGTGAAGTGCCCCACGTGAAGGCCTCACAAAAGAGCGGGTTCTGTGTATATAGGCAGACCCTTCTAGCTGTCATTCTGGGTGAATGACAGGCTTCCTGAAATCCCCTTGGCTTCCTGCTCTGCACTCAGGGCCGCCTCTGTGGAGTGGGAGACCATAGGACTGACAAGACCCTGTCCGTCCCCCACCCCCGGGGGCCTCTCAGGGACTGCTTGTCTCCCCGTCCTTCCAAGGGAGCCAACCACACGGAAGAGCAATCTGCCTGCAAACTGCCCTACACAGGGTTGGGGGGGTCCAAGGCCTACCTTGGGAGGGAGGGAGCAGAAGCTCCAGGATGGAGCTGGGTGGAGGATGCTGGGAGTTTCTCAAGCAGAACCTATGAGTCTCAGTACTGCAGAGATGTCCAGTGAGCATGCTGGATAGGTGCTGCCCTTGTCGAGGAGGCTATGGAGCTGCAATGATGTCTCAGTGAAGCACCTGCAGTTAGAAAGGGCAGCTTGAGCAGGGCTATGCATGGCCTCTCTCTCTGCACGTGCCCATGGAGACAGTTTGGAAAGGAAAAGATGTACACCAAGGGAGGAGGGCAGCCCGGACTCCAGGCTGAACCCACTGCGAGTCCTGGTTCTTCACTTTCCTGCTGGATTGTACCCCGGGGAAATTGTCGCCTGAGCCTCAGTGTCTCATCCATGCATTGGTACAAATAAATACCATCTCAGATGCTGGTGAAGGCATTGATCATGGGAACTCATGTGTAATGTGTGGTGTACTTTAGGTCCCTTTCTTTTTAGCCAGCGGGACAGATCTGTCCTCACGTGGGTGTTAGCTCTAGAGTTTGACTCCTCACTGGTTTAGAACCACACATTGCCTTAATGTGACAAACATCCCTGACATGAGCCTCAGAGAGACCTAGAAGGACGGCAGGGCAGGGACTGTTTCCTTGTGTCACTGGTCCATCCAACCAGCACATGTGCACTGAGTCCTGCTGGGTCCCAGGTGCTGCCATCAGGGCTGGGAACTCTGCAAGGAGCAAGGCCAGGCCTGTGCCCCAGGGAGCTTCCAGTCCAGGCGGAGGTGGAAGGAGACAGAAAAGTGAAAAGACAAGTAGATACACACGTACACATTCTGATGCATGTTGTGACCACTGATAAGAAAGGAGCCTGATTTCAGCTTGATGGGGGTTGGGATGCCAGGGCAGGAAAGCGATTTTCAAACTGAGACCCAGGGACAATGGGGAGACAGCCAGGCAAGGCAGGACATGAAAAAGTTCCATGCTGTCATGGCTGCAGCAGTGAAGCTCCAAGTGGGGAAAGAATGGTTGCATGCTGGAGTCGTGTGTGGCATTTGCTGAAGGAAGGAAGTGGGGATGGCCAAAAAGAGCATGAAGAAGATGGGAAGGGCTGGACCACCGAGGGCCTTGGAGACTGTATTTGCTGTTTTACGACTGATATGATATGCGATGGAATATGCATGTGCAGCTTTTAAGCAGGAGAATTATAAGCCAGGTGGAGGACAGATGGCAGAGATGTTGGAGGGCACTACAGGAGGCTGGTCAGGAGTCTACTGCAGCAGGCCAAGGGACAGAGAGGTGCCTGGATGCCTCAGCAGAGTGAGGGTATGAGAAGCAGTAGGTCAGGCTCTATGGTGAAGCTGCAGCTAATAGGGCCTGATGGTTCTTGTGTACAGGGCTTGGGGAAAGAGTGGAAGAGCCATGGGGCACGGTGGCTTATGCTTGTAATCCCAGCACTTTGGGAGTCTGGGATGAGAGGATCTCTTGAGCCCAGGAGTTTGAGACCAGCCTGGACAACATAGAGAGACCCTGTGTCTACAAAATATTTTTTTTTTAGATGGCTGAGTGTGGTGGTGTGTGCCTGTAGTCCCAGCCACTTGGGAGGCTGAGGTGGGAGGATCACTTGAGCCTGGGAGGTTGAGGCTTCAGTGATGGTGCCACTGCACTCCAGTGTGCACCTCAGCCTGGGAAGCAGAGCAAGATCCATCTCAAAAAAATTAAAAAAGTGGAGGCAGGAGTCAAGGACAGTTGCAAGGTTTCATGTGTTTGTTTCCTGTGAAAAGCTGAGTCCAAAATGAGGCCATTTCCATAGATGGGAAGACCAAGTGAGGCACATATTTAGAGATTGGTGTATGTATTCTGAAAAAATGATGTCAAGGCAACCTGGAAAAGAAGAGTGTGAATTTGAGAAATACTTTAGTGGTAATACCAGTAGGGTTTGGTGAGGGATGAGAGGAGTCCAATTGGACTCCCAGATGTCAAGGGCTCTGAGGCCACCTGGACAGTTTGTGGAGCATGACTTCAGACATGGCCTCCCTGGCACAGAGGCAGCTATTTCCTCATACAAAGCATGCTCCATACTGAGATTAGGTCAATACGGGCCTATGCCAATAAATACTTGCTAAGCATCTGTAAGAGCCAGATGCCAATGCAGGAAGCTGGGAGGTCTTGGCCCGAGGCTGTCCAGAGTCCACAGCCAGGAGACAGGTCCCAGACAAGGCTTGGCTTTGCAGGGACACTCACAGGAGGCTATGTTGTGAAGAAGGGGAGACAGGGCTGGGAGAAGAACTTGATGCAGAAGCAACTCCCTCAACCATTCAAGAGGGCAGTGAGCTGGCTACTGAGGTGCCTCATCATTGTCCAGTCCATGATTCTGAGGTAGTTAAGCATATTAGAGAACAAGCTGGTGTGATGGAAAGGGCTATGGAGTTTCACAAAACTGGGTTCAGTCCAACCAGTTAACAGCTATTTAGTTTCAAAAAATGTCACGGTAACTTCTCTAAGCCTTATTTGAAAACTAAATACATAAAAAGGATCTAGTGCTTATGATGCAAGGTTGCTGTCAGGATTAGAGATAATTTGTGGAACTACTGAGCACAGAACTGGGCATCCATTTACTGACTGCAGATAGATGTTATTGTCATGATGGTGGTGGTGGTCATAGTGATAGTCATTAATGGTGAGGAGAATGACGATAATGATGGTGATAAGGATGGTGGTGATGATGATGGTGGTGCGGATGATGATGTAATTGACAGTGATGATAATGGTGGTGGTGATGGTGGTGATGGTGATAGTGATGATGGTGATGGTGATAGTGGTAATGATGATGATGGTGATGATGGTGTTGATAATGATGGTGATAGTGGAATGGTGATGGCAGTGATGGTGATGATGGTGATTATAGCAATGATGATGGTGATAATGTTGGTGGTGATGATGGTAATGGTGATGGTAGTGGTGATGTTGACGTTAATGGTGATCATGGCTGGTAGTGATGATGATAGCAATGATGATGGTGATGGTGATGATGGTGAGGGTAATGATGATGATGGTGGTGATGGCGATGATAGTGTTGATGGTGAAGGCGATGATGGCGATGGTGATGAAGGTAATAAAGTTAACAAAAGTGAACATTTGCCAGCAAGTACATCCTATCCCTGGAAAAATTGTATTGGTTCCAACATTTGAAAAGTGCCAGTGCTTTTTACTTTATAATGTAAAGAGCTTTTGCGTATCCCCATGTTAATGTTATTTTGGGTGTGAATATCCCACTTGATGCCAAACATCTCAGTGAAAACTGAAAATGCAGTCAAACATCAAAATGCGCTCAGACATCCAGATGTAGTGATATTCTGCCCACAAAGTTAAGTACACGTGATGATTATATTTTTTCAGTTTTCATTCTGTCATTTGGCATTGGACTGACTCCGGCACTGTAATAATAGCTATCAAGAGGTACAAACATATACCAGACACTTGAAAAGAATTCAAAGAGAATGGCATATTATTGCTGGAATCTGATATATTAAGAAAAAATGCAGGCAGCCTGCTCCTTCTGCATCAGGCTAAGTGGTTGTTGGAGGAGGGGAGAGCAAGTCTGCTTGGCACAGTATCTTTTCTGCACAGATTCTTAGGTGTGATACAGTCTAAAAATAGCCATGCTGTGTGCTCGGTTGTCTGGGGAATAGCTGTTGGACTCTCAGCTGCTGCAGCTACAAAAAGCAATATGCTTTTTGGAAAGGTATTAGGCCAGGGTTTTGTTCTGCCAGCGTTGCTTTAAATTGTCTCTCCTGGAACACACAGAGGCCTGCCATTCCTCCTTCCCAACTAAGCAGAGGAAAAGAAAAGGGAATGGAGGGAAGGCTTTCAGGCAGATCTGGACTTGGTGCCACACACCTGCAAGGGGCACAGGCACGTGGACCAAAGTGCAGGTGTGCAGAAGAGCTGGCACTCACACTAGAGAACCTGCACAACACACACACACATACACACACACACACACACCCAGGAGAGAGAGGAACAGTGACAGTACTGCTTCTAATATCCTAACACATTTTTTCAAAACACCCAGGGAATTGGGACAAATCTCTGATGGGTCTAAGGTGATTTCTGCTTTTCAAAGAATATTTTAAATAGGAAAGTGTATTCATATTTTTTCAGTATAATTTTTTCAAAGAAAAATCCTTTAAACAAGTGAAAATCAAATTTATGTACTTTAATAAGATACTGAAAGTAGAGCTCTTAGCAGAGTCCCTGGCACATAATAAAAACTCAGTGATGTTAGCTATCATCACCACCATCACCAACACCATCAGCATCAGCACCATCATCACCATCACCATCATCATCACCACCGTCATCACCATCACCATCATCACCACCATCACCACCATCACGATCATCATCAGCACCATCATCATCATCACCATCACCATCACCACCATCATCATTGTCACCACCATCATCACTGTCACCACCATCATCACCACCATCATCATCACCATCACCATCACCATCATCACCATCACTGTTATCACCATCACCATCGTCGTCACCACCATCACCATCATTATCACCATCATCGCTGTCATCACTATCACCATCATCATGATCATCACCATCTTTACTATCATCACTATCACCATCATCACCATCACCATCATCATCATCGCTATCATCACTATCACCATCATCACCATTACCATCATCATGACCACCATCATTGTACCGTCATCACCACCATCACATCATCACCAACCATCATCGTCACCACCGTCACTATCATCACTATCATCATCATCACCATCATCACCACCATCACCATCATCATTATCATCACTGTCATCACCACCATCATCATCATCACTATCATCACCACCATCATCATCACTGTCACCATCATCATCATCATCATCACTATCATCACCATCATCATCATCACCGTCGTCATCATCATCATCACCACCCTCATCATCACTACCCTCACTATCATCACTGAAGGGAATCATCAGCGGACGCACACACACGCACAGAAATGCCCAGAATAGCTGGAAAGGTGCCCTGTGAAAAACACTCATGAATGCTTATTCTTGGCTTGAACTAGAGCTGGGTGTAATTTTCTGCACTTGCTGGACCCTTCGCTCTGTCCTCTCTTTGTGAACATCCTGAAATTGAGGACAGAATGTGCAGCCATGCCTCTGAGAAGGGTGAGCAACTGGGTGACCCTTGCTTACTCACTCGGGAGACCCATCTGGAGAACATCCCTTCAGAGAATCGTGAAGGAGGCCAAACACATGGCTGAAGCACCTGTGGCAGGAGTTTGGTCTCCGCAGCTCAACTCAGCGGTGGATTGATGCAGCCATCCTTGCTGGGGAGTCCTGAATGTCACAGCAAGAATAGGATTTGGGATCTCCAGTTCCACTCCCCATTTCCACAGTGTAGGGGACTCAGGTGTGGGCGTGTCGGCCATAAAGGAGTAACCGAGCTGGGGCCGGGCTCCCGCCATTGTGTCTGGCTTTTACAGATACCAGGTGGACAATATTGCCTTTTGGTGAAGGCATGCGGGGGCCCATCCTGGGAAGAGGAAGGTGGTGAAAAATGCTGGAGCATGGGGATCCCAACTGGGGAGTGGGAGGCCCTCCCTTCCCTTTAACTTGGAAGGGAAAGTGGCTCAAACTCCTCTTGGGAAAGAAGATTCACCCCTTTGCTTCCCCGCTCTGCTGTCACAGGGCCCCAGGTTACCCCTGTGTGCTGTGGAGTTGCATAGGATTCTATGCCAGCCAAAGACAGTGAGGACAGGAAACACTTCCCAGAAACGTTTGTTAACTTAATGTGCATGCATTGAATATTGTCTCTGTGCCAGGCCCTGTGCAGAGAGGGGTGGCAGGGAATTTTCTTCCAGTGGAGGTTTTATCTGACCGCTATTGGTGGTTTACCACTCACCTGACCCTGAGCTGAGGCCGGGTCTAGGGTCAGCAGGAGACGCCTGGCCCTTAGGGGTATACTCCGAAGTGGGGCTTCTCTGACTTTTATAAACAGGCTTCTGCCTAAGTGCATCAACCCTTTGCTAGTCTAGATTTACCTTTTCTTTCTTGTTTCATTTTTTCCTTTAATAAATAGAGTTAGGCTATTAATAGCTATGGAGAACATCACATATATTTACTGGGTTATATTTAAGGAATGCTTCTACCCATAGATGCATAATGACTTCTAAGTTAAGCACAGTGTTCTGGAAAGAAAACTAATTTATCCTCAGGAATCCCACTATAATTTCCTCTCAGCTCTACTAGGGATAATATATATTATTATAACGTATGAACTGATATTTGATAGAGAAGATGATGATATGGAGGGTGATCATCATCATCATAATATTAACAGATTTGCACCTATGTTCCTCTCTCGGCTTTCTGAAGATGAGTCTATGCCTCAATTGTTTTTTCCTCTCCTGGTTGGGTGAAAAACAATATTGCTGCATTGCTGGTTGTAGCCACTGATAGGTTCTTAATGGGCGTTATTTCTACTCCTTAATTTTTACAGTAGATAAAATTATTCCCATTTTACGGGGGAGAAAATGAAGCCTCAGAGATAGTGGAGACACAGCTGGTGGGGGGTCTGAGCCAGGCCAGCCGGCCCAGAGCTGGGCGGTCTTCCTGCAGCATGTGATGGCTCAGGGAGTGCTTGGCCCTTGCACAGAGTCTAGATCTGGAGGTGAACATATGGAGCCAAGAGTTGTGATTGGGCTGCTTAGGCACTGTCCCACACCTCCAAGCCTTTGTGCAAGTTGCTCCCTCCACCAGGAATGCCTTTGCCCCTTTGTGGGTGGCCAGGTCCATCTCAGACTCCTTGTCTGCTACATCTATTCTCTTGACTCTGCCCACATCGCACTATGAGCAACCTGCTCTCTCTGACACAGAATCTGCCTCTTTCTCCTGGAGTTGCTAGGGACTGCCTGGGATGATGAGTGGCAGGTGCTGGTGGTAGCCTCTTGAACACCGATGCCAGCCCATGGTAACACTATGAATAATTATGATCATGATGACGGATAAGCCTGTAGAGGTCTGTATTCGTCTGTTCTCATGCAGCTGATAAAGACCTTACCCGAGACTGGGCAATCTACAAAAGAAAGAGGCTTAACTGGACTTACAGTTCCACGTGGCTCGGGAAGCCTCACAGTCATGGTGGAAGGCAAGGAGGAGCAAGTCACGTCTTACATGGATCGAAGTAGGCAAAAAGAGAGCTTGTGCAGGGAAACTCCTGTTTTTCAAAACCATCAGATCTCGTGAGACTTATTCACCATCACAAGAACAGCACAGGAAAGACCTGCCCCCATGACTCAATTACCTCCCACCAGGTCCCTCCTACAACATGTGGGAATTCAAGATGAGATTTGGGTGGGGACACAACCACACCATATCATTCCACCCCCTGACCCCTCCCAAATCGCATGTCCTGGCATTTCAAAACCAATCATGTCTTCCCAACAGTCCCCCAAATTCTTAACTCATTTCAGCATTAACTGAAAAGTCCACAGTCCAAAGTCTTGTGTGAGTCAAGGAAAGTCCCTTCCAGCTACATGCCTGTAAAATCAAAAGCAAGCTAGTTACTTACTACATACAATGGGGGTACAGGGATTGGGTAAATACAGCCATTCCAAATGGGAGAATTTGGCCAAAACAAAAGGGTTATAGGGTCCTTGCAAGTCCAGAATCCAAGAGGGCAGTCAAATTTTAAAGCTTCAAAATGATCTCCTTTGACTCCAGGTCTCACATCCATGTCACACTGATGCAAGAGGTGGGTTCCTATGGTCTTGGGCAAGGTCCATTTCTCTACCTCCCAGCTCTTGAGTCCTCTGCACCATGGCAAAGAAAACTCACGCTAAATAAATACTTGCAGCTTCTCAGTCTGTATCGTCCTCCCTCTGCATCCCAAGAGTTGAATCCCCCTTCATCAGGTGTTCTCCTAACCTCAGAGCTCCTGGGCATTTGAGGGCCAGGCTGGCACATCCTGCTGTCTCCCTGACATAGAAAAGAGATGGCATCTGGAGAGCTGCACAGCTGTGTGCCCTTGGATCCTCCTCCCTGGGTTGAACTAGCAGCAGGCCAGCACTACAGGGGAGTGGATTATCAAATGCTCCCTGGAGAGTATGAAAGGGCATTGTTCCTTTAAAGAGCAACAATGCATCCGGAGAACTCTATTATCCTCTCCTTTAGGATGTAACTACTCTAGTCAAGTGGCTACTCATTGACTGCTTTGATAAACAATGTTTGTGGTTGTTACTCAGGAGTTGGCTCTGCTTGAGCTTTGCGTATGGACTTCTTGGCTAAATAAATACTTAACCTATCTTTCCGCATGTGTAGATAATGTGCATTATTTAAAGAAATAAGCTCATTTTCCTGCAGGCTCTGCTGGCATGATGAACTTCCCTCTGGGGTGCAGCTAATCCTGCCCTGAACGAGGAGCAGCTCAGGACTACTTTGCTGGTGGATGGGGGTCTGGTCCCAGTCTGTTGGACTGCTGTTCTCTGAAGGGCTCACAAAAGCCTGGCTAGCAGAACTCCACTCTGCCTCTCTTCAAGGATCACTCAGGACATCCAGTGAGGGTGTGGTGACCCCCCCAGTTAGGGCAGGCTGTAGGCAGTTGGAAGTTTTACAAAAGTAGTGATTGGAAATGAACTCTTCTCTTAATCCCCCTCCTTCTTCATCACCTTCATCTCTTCCTCATCTATATCTTCATTTTCTCCTCTTCCTCCTTCTTCTTCATCACCTTCATCTCTTCCTCCCCTTAATCTTCATCTTCACTTTCTTCATCACCTTCATCTCTTCCTCCTCTTCCTCCTTCTTCTTTTTCATCACTTTTTTCTCCTCCTTGTCATCATGTTCATCTCCTCCTCTTTCCTCTTCCTCCTTCTTCATCTTCATCACCTTCATTTCCTTCTACTCTTCCTCGTTCATCTTCTTCATCATTTTCATCTCCTCCTCCTTCTCCTTCATCTTCATCACCTTCAACTCACGCTCCTCTTCCTTCTTCACCTTCATCTTCATCACCCTCATCTTCTCTTCTTTCTCTTCTTCACCTTCATCATTATCTCCTCCTCTTCCTCCCTGATCTTCATCACCTTCATCTGCTCATCTTATTCCTCCTTTTTAATTTTCATGACCTTTTTCTCCTTCTCATCATCACCTTCATCAACTCCTCTCCTTCTACTCTTCCTCCTTCTTCATCTTCTTTATCACCTTCATCTCCTTCTCCTCCTTCCTCTTCATCTTCACCACCTTCAACTCCTCCTCCTCCTCTTCCTTCTTCAACTTCCTTGCCATCATCTCCTCCTCTTTCTCTTCTTCACCTTCATCACAATTATCTCCCCCTCCTCTTCCTCCTCCTTAATTACCTTCAACTCTTCCTCCTCTTCCTCCTTTTTCATCTTCTTCATCCCCTTCAACTCCTCCTCTTCCTCCTGCTTCCTCACCCTCATCTTCTTCATTGCCTTAATTTTCTGCTGCTTCATATCTTTCCCCTCCTCTCTCTGGCAATACACACTAGAATATTTCAATAAGATAGATTTTAGTTCATTTGATTAAACTGGCAAAATAATTATTATGAGGAAGATGCTGAGATCTGGTGGCAGTGGTTGAGGAGAGGTGAGAGGATAACAGAATAATGTTGGCTTGAGATGGCCTGTGACCCCAAAAATGTCGAGTTCTGGGAGTCATAGGTCCTCAGGAGGTGTCCGTGGTCCTGCAGTACCCAGGCTTCACATTACCTTAGCCAGAGATCCCTTCTTGACTTCAGCCTCCTCTGGAGCCAAACTTGGTGGCAAGGTCCGATTTGGACTCAAATGCTCTGACCTTAGTTTTTGCTCTCAGTCAGAGCCCCGCTCTCCCTCCTGTACAGCCTCAGCCCCATCCTAGGGGCACTTCCATTCTTGCAAGTTTCTCCACCTGGCCTGACCTGTGTCCTTCTGTTAAGAATGGAACAAATCTATCAACTCCCATTCATCAAGGGCAAACTATTTTACAATTAATAGAAGCTAGATTAACAGGCACAGGAAGTGGGTAAGAGTCAAAGGAGAAAAGGATGCAAGCTTTGAAAATATACAGAGCTGTCAAGTGGTGATCGAGGAGTCTTGTGTGGTCTTTAGGAACAGAATAATCTCATGTGGAAAGGGATGCTTTGGACTATAGTCAGTTTCCCTTCCCGGGGGCAGCGGAAGAAGACTGCTCAGAGAGTGGCTGGATGGCCATTTTGGAGGAAGCTCAGTGGTTTAGACTTGAATCTTAGATTTAGACCGCGTGACCTTCAGGTCCACATTAAAGTTGAAACTTTATTACTCTGAATTGGAATGAAGACTGACTTGAACCCAAATGCATGCTCAGAAATTCTGCAGGTAGATTCATTACTGAATTACTCCATTTCTAATCTCATACTCGTAATGCAAATGGGCTTACTAAAGCTGGTTATCAGGGAAATCTAATTTAATTTCACTGTCTGATGAAGATGATGTCTAGATGGGTTCTATATTCTCGACTGGCTTTATTGAAGATACTTTAATGTTAAGTGTCTTTGAATATTACATTTTCAGGTACTTGCATGGGCTGCTCTGAGCCAAGACTTTCCGATCTGAATGTTAACTTTGGAGTCCACTTTTAGGTCACCAAGGGAGCTATGATACCGCAGTAAAGCCACGTCAGCTTTCTCAGATGCAGTTTCCTCACTTTAAAAAAATTAGGCAAGTAAGACTTGACTGCCTCACAGGCTTACTTCAAAGTCACATATAACTGAAAACTCCTAAACATAAACAAGGGAGAGATTATTGTTCAATTTTTGTGTCTAAGGAAGCCATGCTCCATAATCTCGATATCAGTGCGAAAACATTGCTGCACTTTGGTGACAAGTCAGTGCTTCTGTGGACAGAGACTTTTGTACAACAGAATTCTTGTCTTGAAGGAATAACAAAAATTTATCTAGGTGCTAAAAGGCTATTTAAAAATATTCTCCATGCAAAGATAAACTTTAAGAATAATATTTGGATAGCTATTAATTTAATTAGTACACGCCTACATCAAAGCCAATGTATCTAACTAGAACCTAAGTATTTTCCTGCATCTCAATGTTTTTTTGATTTGAAAGTAGTCACTGTTTTCTAACTGACCAGTTTGCAATAACCACGGGAGGCACCTTGGCTCATCCTTCTAATGAGTTTGTTGGTCTGGTCTTTCCTGCTGCCAGCATCTCCTTCCATAAAGCAGGTGGTCCCTCATTCCAGCTCATAGAGAAAACTTGAAGAGCCCTGAAAGTTGTTTGCTTCTTTGAAGCGTTTTCCAGCAGTATAGAGCTCAGGAATCAGACCCTCGATGCAGATGATGCTGTATTTCCCACGAGGTCCAGCAATCAAGAAGCTCTCTGTCAAGGTAATTCGCTTCCCATTGATTTTGCCATAACCATGCCCACAGATCAGTTTATTTACTGACTCTGCATTTAGGTCTCCCCATGCAAGGCAGCATCTGAGCCCTCCAGCCTCAGCATAACTGAAGCCTTGCAGAGCTTAACAACAGTTCTTTGAAGACACAGCAAAGGTAAAGAAGCTAGACTGGACGCCATGGCTCACGTCTGTCATCCCAGCACTTTTCAGTTGAAGTGGGTGGATCACCTGAGGTCAGGTGTTCGAGACCAGCCTGGCCAATGTGGTGAAACCCCATCTCTACTAAAAATATAAAAATTAGCTGGGCATGGTGGCGGGTGCCTGTAATCCCAGCTATTTGGGAGACTGAGGCAGAACATTCACTTGAACCTAGGAGGCAGAGGTTGAAGTGAGCCAAGATTGTACCATTGCACTCCAGCCTCATGACAGAGCAAGACTCCATTTCCAAAAAAAAAAAAAGGGTAAAGAAGCTGCAGCACCTCTTAGGCCTTTAGGCTCACACTCCTGACACTACTGATCCTGACGACAAAGGCCAGCCTGGCTTCTGCAGGTGCCCACAAGGTTTTCCTTGCCATCCCAGCCATCCAGACCCCAGCTCTGTGCCTCTTTCTGTGTTCTTTGTGGTAGTCACAGTGTTCTCATAGATAAGCTTCCTCCTTACCTTTTGAAGCACTTTCTGGGCAAACTTCTTTCTCTGGCAGTTGATGTTCAGATCTGTGAAATTCCTTCACTTTCTCTTAAGGGTTTCTATCACAGCAGAGATCTTCTTTTTTTTTCCTTTTTGAGACTCTGCATGGCTCCAACCTGAAAAGAGCCTCTTCCATCTCAATTTTAGAAGAAGAGCAAAATAGAGGTGAAGAGGAGCACCTGTCCTGCTGGGCTCCACTCGGGTGTGTTGCATGAGAGAGAATCCTGGGTTAAACCAGGTCGTGGGCTGTGCTTGCAGAATGAGGGCTGGAGAGAAGGGGAAGTCCTGGTGGGTGCTCAGGGTCCGAACAGGGAGGTTGTGTGCTGGGAGGTCTAGCTCGGCTTTTGCTTATGGCAACGGGGAGCCAAGAAGGATGTCTGTCTAGGCACTGGCACTTCCTATCTGTGTCCCAGAATGGTCACTTCACTGCAGTGTGGTGATCACAGTGAGGAAGAAGCATCATGTGTGTCAAACTTGAGCAGTGGCTCATTGATAAATCTTGAGGTCATTTGAGAGGGCTGAGATCAGCATTTTCTAGATAAAGTCATCCCATTGAATAGGATACATAAGTGTAAACTTGTAGTAAAGGGAAGTATTTGCTCATAAGCTTTTAAATATTTATATGCACACCTGATTTTATCGCACTTTGCTTTTATTGCACTTTGCAAATGTACTTTTTTACAAAATGAAGTTTTGTGACAACCCTGCATCAGGCAGGTTTATCAGTGCCATTTTTTCAACAGCGTGTGCTCGTTTCCCATCTCTATCGCAGCATTTTTAGCAATAAAGTGTTTTTTAATCAAGGTTTGTACATTGCTTTTTAAGACATAATGCTATTGCACACTCAATAGACTACAGTATAGTGTAAACATAACTTATATATATTGGGAAACCAAATCTTTCTGTGAATTGCTTTATTGCAATATTTGTTTTATTATTATGGTGGTCTGGAACCAAACCTACAATACCTCTGAGGCATGCCAGTATGTATATATAGAAATGTATGTGTGTGTGTGTGTGTGTGTGTGTGTGTATGTATGATTTGTGTGTTTACTGACAAATACAGAATAGAAAATGTATTTTGTGCATGATAAACAGGCAACCTGCTTGAGGACTCTGCCTTAGCTAGTGGACAGCTGCTCTTGTCCCATGTGAGGTGATTAGCACCTGGAGGTGCCCAGGATGCTGGAGGCTTTCTAATTTGCATATATCCGATTGGCCTGAAGTAGCCTCCAAGCCTTGCTTCCAAAGCTCCCTGCAAGTCTCTGTCTTATCACGTAAATACACATTGCAATTCTGTTTACTTGTCACCTCTTCCACTAGGCGGTGAGTTCCCAGGACAGGGTTCTAATGGATCCACCTTCCTTCTGCTCCAACCAAGCTCGCTGAATGCAGTTGTTTGGCATTACATGGCCATTTCCCAGACATTACATCATTTGCTTTTACACTATCACCTTACGGTTATAGGTGAGGAGAGTGAGGCTTTGTATGGGGGAATGATTTACCCAAGGTCAAATAGCGAATAAATGACAGAGGAAACTTTAGATTTTCTGATTTAAGTTCCATACACTTTTGATTGCCTGGTAGTTACCTCTGTGGTAGAAATTATCACTCTATAACAGAGTTTCTTGACCTTGGCAACAGTGACACTTGGGGCCAGATAAATCTTTGTTGTAGGCAGCTTCCTGGGCTGTGCAAGATGTTGAGTGGCGTTCCTGACTTCCAGCACCTGGTGACCTCTACCCTCTGCCCCCAAGTTGTGACCACCCAAAGTGTCTCCAGACACTGCCAATGTCCCTGAGCGTGAAAGTCACTGCTCTAGAATAACAATTTTGTAAACTAGTTATATCTATAAAAATATACTTATTAAAAGGTATGCATTTTGAATGTTTGAATAGAATACAGGAAAAAGTATTTCTTTTTACCCTATTCTGCTCCAAAAGGCTGTTACTCACACCTGTTGCTTGCTTGTATTCACAGAGATGTTCACGCATATACAGCCCGCCACTCACTACACTTCTCCCTCTCTCTCTCTCTTTTTTTTTTTTTTGAGATGGAGTTTCACTCTTGTTGCCCCGTCTGGAGTGCAATGGTGTGATCTAGGCTAAACGCAACCTCTGCCTCCCGGGTTCCAATTCTCCTGCCTCACCCTCCCAAGTAGCTGGGCTTACAGGCATGCACCACCAAGTTCAGCTAATTTTGTATTTTTAGTAGAGACAGGGTTTCTCCATGCTGATCAGGCTGGTCTCGAACTCCTGACCTCAGGTGATCTGCCCTCCTCGGCCTCCCAAAGTGCTGGGATTACAGGCGTGAGCCACCGCGCTTGGCTACACTTCTCTCTTATAAAACCTACACTCTTCTGCATCTTCTTCTTTTTTTTAACAAATGAATTGTCTAGGAGTTTTTTTTTTTTTTTCCCTGTCATTATACATATAAAGGAACAAAATCATGACAAAAACGTATTCATTAACAACTGTGTTATTAAGAGCTTTACCTATCAAAAATGGAATTAAGTATACTTAAATGACTTTTCAACATCTTTGGAATTAATCATAAGATTTCTGACTTTTCATCAATTAGTATGGCGAGTCATGTTGTTTGATTCTCCAGTTATGAAAGCATCACTGAATTCCTGGAATAAACTCTGCTTTGTCCTTTTATGGGGTTTTTTAATTTTGTTTTGGATCCTGTTTTCTGATATTTACGGTGCTTCTAACATATTTACATGGCTATTGTATTCATAGGTGAGATGAGTATCTTTCTTGTGTTTTCTTTGTGCTGTTTTGGTTTTATTATAATTCCACCTTTCTAAGAGTGATCTGGAAGATTTCTTCCTTCTCTCTGTTTTCTGAAACAGTCAAAGCAGTGTCATAAAAATGTAACCTTACAGAGTTTAAAGAATCAGTCTTTGAAACTGTCTGTCCTTTTATGGGTTCACTCTTTTACTTTATTTGCTTAATTCTCTATTTTTACTTGTATCATCAGCTTAAATATTATCTTTTGAGCCTAGAAGCAATAATATGGCAACACCAGAATGTACTTTTCCCACTTTGCACCCTAAACAGCTCCTTTCAGTAGGCTTTTCTCTCTCTCTCTTACCCTATCACCTTTCTTGGTTCTATTACTTCTATATTGACATGATTGATCATATTTGCCTCCTATTATAGAGACATAATTCCCACACTTATTTTGGTCTTAAAACTGCAATGGAGCACATTCACTTTTTAACGTCCATTCTTTTGTTGCACTTTCTCTACCCACCAAAATTATATTCCTTGATCTTTGAATGTACAAAACGTAGCTGCCTCTTGCTCTGATATCTGAATGTTTTCAGTTGAGAAAAAACATTTTTTGAAGATTTTGTAGGCATGGTTTTTTGAATAATTTTTTGGAGAAGGCTGAGGCTGGCTAGGATTTTTATTTTCCTTTACGAATGTGTTGGTATGTTTTCCTACACGCTCAAAGGATTTGTTTGTGATTATTAAACTCCAGTAATTTTACTAGTCTAGTCTATATCTTGGTGTTGATTGTTATAGATGGTCCTTTTTCCTTGGAATATGGTGAGGCTTTTCGTCTTTAGATTTGAGTTTTATTTTATCTCAGAAAAATTTTCTTGAATCAGATCTGTGTATTATTTCTCTCCTGTTCTTTAGGAACACAGTTATGCTCCTGCTTGGTCCTTGTTTTGTTTTTATTGTCTATTATTTCCTCCCTAATCACCTTAAATTCTTGGCTTAGTTCAGTTTCACTTCATGTTGCTTTCTCGGCCATATCCACTGTGTGCCCCGTACCGATTCCCAGGAGTGTTTGTTTTCGTGCTGCTTCCAAATTGGCATTCATTTTGGTGATGAAAACATTTTCTCCCTCAACTACCTCTCTGGGTTCTATGAGCCACAGTTTCATTCCCCTTTTTGTGCTCCTCTGTGGATTTCCTGAGCAACCTGCGCTCTGACTTAGCTCTTTGTTCGTCAGGTTCTCTGAATTCATGGTGATGGGTCAGGTGACAATTCTCAGGCCCTCGGCGACACATCTATGACATTTCATCTTCCATTTGCTTCCCTTGTTCCTTCCTTTTTCTTCTTCTTCTGCTCTGTCTACACCCTGCTCAGTTCCCTTTGTGAAAAACAAATCATCTTTTTATGAGGTGAGTCCTATTAAAGGGTGACCCACTCCTCCTGATCATCTGAGATTTTCCTGGTGTTAGCAGAGGAAATCCTGTAACTTGGGAAGCCTCTCATTTCTGGGCAAGCAGGAAGGTTTGTCACCTGGTACTTTACAAGCTGCTCTTGGCCAGAGATTCTTTAGGAGGATCCAGGTGTGAGGCTGTTTGATTACGTGTGACTTGGGTACAAGGGAGATGAAGACGGGGTGACTTAGGGACCCACACACAGGCTTCCGAGCCCCGTTTCTCATCTGTTTGTTTCTTCTCTTCCTTCTCATAACTTGATGAACTTTATCTCTTTTTTGGTAGGAAAACAAGTTTTTATAGAATCAGTCTTCCTTCCTAAATTAACAGCATCCATATGTTTTACATTTTTTTTGTACTTAAAATATGCCAGTTCTTACAACTCCAAAAGACATTTTTCTTAAGGTTTTGATATTTACTATGGTTGTAAATTTTTTTAAAAATTTAAGCTATAAAAACCCCTAATTCTCCCACAGTGAATTGGCTACCTCTGATTGAACACAGGGAAAGATCCATGTAAAGGGATATGAAACAATTGGAAATCCTGGTTACTATTTTGGAATTCTATCCCTCTAAATTTCCTTCCTGTTCTAGTATTTTAAAACCAAAGTGGGGATGAATTTACTCTTCTGCTTTTACTTTTTTCTGTTTTTTGTTTTTGTTTTTTTTTATTTTTTGTTGAGACGGAATCTTGCTCTGTTGCCCAGTCTGGAGTGCAATGGCATGATCTCGGCTCACTGCAACCTCTGCCTCCCGGGTTCAAGTGATTCTCCTGCCGCAGCATCCTGAGTAGCTGGGATTACAGGCATCTGCCACCATGCCTGGCTAATTTTTTTTTTTTTTTTTTTTTAATTTTTGGTAGAGATAGTGTTTCACCATTTTGGCCAGGCTGGTCTCAAACTCCTGATTAGTATCTTTCTTGTGTTTTCTTTGTACTGTTTTGGTTTTATTACAATTCCACCTTTATAAGAGTGATCTGGAAGATTTCTTCCTTTTCTCTGTTTTCTGAAAGAGTCATCTGCATGCCTCAGCCTCCCAAAGTGCTGGGATTACAAGCATGAGCCACTGTGCCTGGTCTCTTCTGCTTTTGTTATGCAAGGAGGAGTCAGGGAAGCAAAAGGCGGCTGGATGAGAGCACAACTGGAAGCAATACTTTTGTGCCTGGAGTTGAGGTGGTGGAGATGATGGATGACGGCCATAGGATGGTAGCAAAGTTAGGGCAGAGTCAGTGGCCTTTAGATGGTGGCAATGATGATGATAAACCTGATGTTGAGGGTGCTGAGGGTGAGAAGATTCGAATCATAACATGCACCCCAGCTTTGTGCTTTATCCTCAGTGAAAACTCTGCTTAAATGTGCAACATGTTTCTGAGCCTGTCAACAACTGCCTAATTAAGAGTCTCCACTGGCAGCCTGAGAAAGCTCAACAACTCAAGAAAAGCCATTGTTATGGCTTGAATATGGTTTGGCCCTACCAAAACTCATGTTGAGGCTCTATCCCCGATGTGGTGATACTGGGAGATGGTGCCTTTAAGAGGAAATTAGGTCATTAAGGGGAATCAATGCTTTTCTCAAGGGAGTGAGTTCTCGCTCTTGCAGAGCTGGATTAGTTACCATGGCAGTTGGTTGTTATACACCAAAGCTGCCTTTTGCATTTCTGTCATGTGATGTTGTCTGCCATGTCATGACACAGGACGAGGCCCTTACCAGATGCAGCGGCCTGATCTTGAACTTTCCAGCCTTTAGAGCCATGAGCCCAATAAACCTCTTTTCTTTGTAAATTACGCAGTCTCAGGTGTTCTGTTATAGCAACAGCAAATGGACTAAGACAGCCACCACTAATGAAACTCCAGTGACTGCCCAGGAAAGGATGAAGGGGAAAGCAGCCCTCTCCAAAGATTCTAAGCCATAAGCAGACCTCCCGTTCATCACAGGACGTCAAGGCCTCTGTGATAGTTTGGGATGTCCTCATGTTGTTTCAATATAAAAAGGGATGAACCTGCAGTGGGAATCCTACTTGACACTGCTCGTGAACAGGTGGCCATAAACTATCCTTTATAAATTGGTATGCAAGGAATTAAATATGATTGCCTGTTGAGTTTGGGCCCATAGCTAATGAAACCATAAAATATGTCATTGATTAGAAGAATGTTTTCAAAAGGTTAATTAGTTTGTTTTTCTTTTGTAATCAACTATGGAGACCATAAAGTTCAGGAGAAAACACCAGTCATCCACATGATTTCCTGAGACTCTTGGTCAGGGACACTCCACCTCGAATATCCCAAAATACACACCCAGGTGTTCTCTCTGCCGTCTCCAGGGTGGGCCGCCATGATAGATGATGAACTAGAGGCCTCATGTTGATGCATCCTGCCATGTGTGAGGTTTTGTGAGGAATGATGATGGAGGCCACGCAATGCATGGCTCCTTGCCCTCAGGGAACTCTTTAGAATGTTCAGGGTCAATAGTGCCACAATGTGAAAAATAAACAACACCTGTTCCAGGTGGTCGGCGGGAGGCTGAGAATAATTCAGCCAGCGGTGGTCTAGGAATTCATTATAACAAAACCCAAGGCCACTCCTGTACCATTGATCAAATAAAGGTTAATTGCATGGCAGAAATATGTCAAAGCTTTTTAAAGTAACAGAGGTTTCTGTACAACCACCTTTGAAACTTGTTGTTATTAGTTCTATGGTGAGTTTATTTTCCAGGTGATGACACTTTAGCATAGAAAGGTTCGTTACTGCACTGGAGTAACCCAGTTCTTAAATGGTACAACTGGCCCTCAGATCTGGTCAGGTATGTCCCAAGGCATGTACCCACTGTGTGCAAGATGCAATGTTCCAAGCCACGCTTGAAGAGGGAACAGCATTTAAATAAACCGTATCTGCAGAAAGCGGTCCTGGAGGAACTGGTCTGGGAGGGTAGCTGATCTCCTTAGGACCTATCTTAGTCTGTCTTCATGCTGCTAATAAAGACATACCTGAAACTGGGTAATTTATAAAGAAAAGAGATTTAATGGACTCACAGTTTCACATGGCTGGTGTGGCCTCACAACCGTGGCGGAAGGCAAAGGAGGAGCAAAGGCACATCTTACATGGTGGCAGGCAAGAGAGTGTGCAGGGGAACTCCCATGTATAAAACCGTCGGATCTCCTGAGACTTACTCACTACCGCGAGAACAGTATGGGGGAAACCAGCCCCGTGATTCAATGATCTCCACCTGGGCCCACCCTTGACACCTGGGGATTATTACAATTCAAGGTGAGATTTGGGTGGGGACCCAGACAGCCAATCCGTATCAGGATGTGCCCCAGTCCTGTGTGCTATGAGGTCCTCAGGTGTGGATGGGCAGAAGGTTAGTTATGCTGGGAATGCAGATTAGGGACAACTAATGATATGATGTGGACTCTCGCAGGTCAGATCCTTCTTCCCAGAGACAGCAGAAGCCACTGAAGTTTTTCTGTTGCCTTCCTTGGTCCCAAGGGGGAAGGAACATAGGAGGGCCCAGACAGTGGCAAAACAAGCAGTGTCTCTGAGGAGAGAAGGTCAGGAAGGTCAAGGCATGAGCTGGTCAAACCGTGGGCTCGGACTTCAAATCCTTTGTGAAACAGAGTGTTCACATAAAGACAAAAACAGGTCAGGCGCGGTGGCTCACGCCTGTAATACCAGCACTTTGAGAGGCCGAGGTGGGTGGACCACCTGAGGTCAGGAGCTTGAGACCAGCCTGGCCATCGTGGTGAAACCCCATCCCTACTAAAAATACAAAAAATTAGCTGGATGTGGTGGCAGGCATCTGTAGTCCCAGCTACTCAGGAGGCTGAGGCAGGAGAATTGCTTGAACCTGGGAGGCAGAAGTTGCGGTGAGCCAAGATTACACCATTGCACTCCAGCCTTGGCAACAAGAGTGAAACTTCATCTCAAAAAAAAAGAAAAAAAAAAAAAAAGACCAAAACAAATGTGGCAGAAGTCATAGGAAAGAGAGAAACAGAGAGATAAGGATAAAAGAAAAGCTGGCATCATGGCTGATGGCTGGTTAGACACGGAGAATGTAGGAGCAGTGGACTTTGACCTTGGTGGCCTGAAAGAGTGCAGGTTACAACAAACTCCCGTTCTCAGTGAGGGTGTCATTTGTCTAAGGCAGACTTTACAGGAAGGAAACAGAACGCTGGAAGGCAGAAAAACTCAAGGTAAAAATCACAATGATTCTGATGATTCTGATTCTGATAATAGTGGTGGTGATGGTGATGGTTGTGGTGATAGTATTGGATAATGGTGGTGTACACTAAATGAATTTCAAAGCATGGCCAGATCTGGTGGCTCATGCCTGTAATCCCAGCACTTTGGGAGGTCGAGGCTGGTGGATCACCTGAGGTTGGGAGTTCGAGACCAGCCTGACCAGCATGGAGAAACCCTGTCTCTACTAAAAATACAAAATTAGCCGGGCATGGTGGCACATGCCTGTAATCCCAGCTACTCAGGAGGCTAAGGCAGGAGAATCGCTTGAACCCGGGAGGCAGAAGTTGCAGTGAGCCGAGATGGTGCCATTGCACTCCAGTCTGGGCAACAAGAGCAAAACTCTGTCTAAAAAAAAAAAAAAATCAAAGCGTGGTTCCAACAGTCAGGAGAATCTTATAATCTAGGAAGCAGGCAAAGTCATCAAGTCAATCACAATGGCAAGTAAAAATGGACCAGAGACGTCCAAGTGCACCAGGAGCCCTGTCTCCTGCCGCACCCTTTGTGTATATGAAGGGAATACATGAAGAGCCGCAGGCATCATTGATTTAGGGTTATGAAAGGGGAAGGGAGCTTATGGTCCTTGGAGTCATTAGAGTAGCAGCATAGGCATCTCCCCACCCAAGAACAACACTCTGGCCTATTTCCACAGGTTCTGAAACTACAATATGCCTCTTACAGCAATAGTCCAAATCTTATGTTCTGAGACCCCTTCCAGTGTCCAGCAAGGCACCAAGACTTTTCCAAGGATACACAGCCGACACGTGCAAGGATTCCACGGATGCTACTGTCTAAATGCATAATGGCCTCTGGATCCCACCAACTCCTGGGCGCTAGAGACTCACAGGTCAGTGCTGGGGGTGGGTTATCCACAGAGACCCCAAGGGACAGCCCACAGTACCTGCCACCTGCTTAAATCCTTTGTGCCATCCTCAGACCACCCAGTCTCAGCTGCGACCTGATGCAATGTCCTGCTCTTTTTAAACGCGAAGCTGGCACCTGTGACCGCAGCTCCCCTTAGCACCTAGCAGGGAATTCGCAGAAGCTTGTCCTGAATCTGTGCAGATTCCAGGCTTCTCCTCTAGCCACACATTTGCCTCCACCGGGGGAAAATCATGGTGTTCCTGTCTGCTTTCAGAATCTCACATGAGCATCAACTTGGCAGAATTCCAAAAGCCTGCTAGCAAGAGGGTCTGGGCAGTGTGGTTTTCAGCTTCCAGCATCTGCAAAAAGTATCTGGCATCCACAGAAAAGAACGAGACCATGTCCTTTGCAGGGACGTGGATGAAGCTGGAAGCCATCATTCTCAGCAAACTAACACAGGAACAGAAAACCAAACACTGTATGTTCTCATTCACACGTGGAAGTTGAACAATGAAAACATGGATACAGGGATACCAGGGCCTGTTGGGGGTTGTGGGGCAAGGGGAGGGAGAGCATTAGGACAAACACCTAATGCATGCAGGGCTTAGAACCTAGATGACGGGTTGATAACGTGCAGCAAACCTCCACGGCACATGTATACCTATGTAACATGCCTGAACATTCTGCATATGTGTCCCAGAACTTAAAGTGAAATAAAATAAATTTAATTTAATTTAAAAAAAAGGGAGAGTGGGTGCAGTAGCTCACGCCTGTAATCCCAGCACTTTGGGAGGCTGAGGCGTGTGGATCACGAGGTCAGGAGATCAAGACCATCCTGGCTAACCTGGGGAACCCTGTCTCTACTAAAAGTACAAAAAATTAGCTGGGCATGGTGGGGGGCGCCTGTAGTCCCAGCTACTTGGGAGGCTGAGGCAGGAGAATGGTGTGAACCCGAGAGGCAGAGCTTGCAATGAGCCAAGATCGCGCCACTGCACTCCAGCCTGAGGGACAGAGCGAGACTCCATCTCAAAAAACAAACAAACAAAAAAGATCCAGCACTATGAGGAACTCTTGACTTCTGCATGATTGAGGAAGACCTTGGTACCAGGAGGTTGTCACCAGGTTTTCTAAGATGTTCCAAGGGTTAAATCTGGAGTTTGTTCTGTGAATGCTCAGAAGGGGAAGATACAAATGCATGAGGCTTCTCGGTGGATCTTCGTCTTAGTCCGTTTGGGCTGCCGCAACAAAGCAGCCTAGAAATGCATCTCCCCTAATTCTGGAGGCGGGAAGCCTGAGGTCAAGGCACCCACAGGTGCAGTGTCTGGTGAGGCCTCCTGGTTTAGAGACAGGGCCCTCCCACTGTGCCCTCACGTGGTGGGAAGGGGAAGGGCCTCTCTCTCAGGCCTCTTTTATGAAGGCACTGATGCCATTTATGAGGGCTCTGCTCTCACGCCCTCATCATCTTCCAAAGGCCACTTCCTAATGCCATCACACTGGGGATGGGGTTTTAACACATGAATTTGGGGGGACATAAAGGTTTATGCCGTAGCAATGCCATGACACCCCCTCCCACTTGAGAAAAATCAAGCCTGACGTTGAAGATCGTAACTCATGATGATGTATGGGGCCCCCGTCATGTCGTCGCGATCATCTTCACCTCTGTTCACCCGGTGGCTATGGAAGACGCTGTGATGGACGTACAGACCTTTTTGCCAGGCCGTCCACTCACCCCCCATGCTGCTGGGATTAGGGGGTTTGCCAACAGCCTGTGTCTGTGCCTCTTTGCTGACAAATCGCCCTCAGTTTGCAGAAGCTGCCTCCCAGGATGCACACTTTGAGGATGGCATTCTGGAGTTGGTCTCCCTTTCCGGCTGTCTGGCCACGGGGGCCCCACTGCTGGGGGAGGTGGGGAATCCTTCATCCCTAGTGCTTGGGAGCTGTCAGTTGTGACAACTTCCACCTGTGTGAACAGAGATCGGAAGCAGGTTTATACCGGCTCATGTCATACCTCTGCCATTTTCCCAGAACCGAGAAATAGAAAGTGAAAGAACTGTGTTCGGAAGAGAGACAATGACAGATTTAGGTTGATCAATCACCAATTAAGGCAACACCAAAGTCAGGGGCCCTCTTTAAAGGAATCCCTCGCGTCTGCGGTAGAATGAACTGGAGATCAGGCCCGACGTGGTTGTGAAAAGGGAGGACTTGAGAGAAGACGAGAGTATGAGACCTCGAGAGTCTCCTTCCCCCAGGTCGGGGCCCTGATAGGGAAGGCATGGGATTCTGGGAGTCTGCAGGGGATGTCCGGGCAGATGCTGCAAAGCGTCTTGCTGCCCCGAAAGCTGGGTCACGGAAATGCTTCACTCCCCTTCCTGGAAGACAGAGGAGGACCCCATTGGTTGGATATCATCCAGAAGCCTCATGCGTAGGCTTACCAGATGAAATAAAGGGTGCCCAGTTAAATCTGGATTTCAGATAAGCATCACACAGTCATTTAGGATGAAGTATATTCCATCATCAAACGGTAATAGGGCTGGCTGGTAGTAACAGCTCCATTCCAGCAGGACCGTTTCTCTGCCCTTTGGTTTTTCCTTCACAGGCTGCTCTCAAGGTTGTTCTAGAAGCTTCATTTAAGCTAAGTGATCCTTATCAAGAAAATAAAAATGCAATAGTTCATCGTAGTAAGTAGCATGCATTCGATTACTCTTGAAGCTACTGTTTTACATGTTTTCTTTGGTATTTTTTCCTTTTCCTTTGATAAATTACCAGCTAATCCTCCTTGCCCGTTTTTCAATTTGGGCTGTTTTATTTTCTTGTAGCTTTTTTTTTTTTTTTTTTTAAGAGCAGTTTACGTATCAAGGACATTGTCACATATTGTGATGAAATTTTTGTTTTTGTTTTTTTTTCTCTGAATTATGTTACTGTTAATTTTCTAGCAAAATTTATTTATTTTTACCTTTATGCAGTTTAAGATACAAACTTTTCCTACAAATGTATTTGCTGTTCTTTCTATTTTGCTCTTGAAGACTTTGCTTCCTTTGAGATGAGGTCAATAGTGTCCTAGGCTTTGTTCTATCTAAGTTTCATGATTTTATTTTATTTTACTTTATTTTTGCTATCAGAATTTTAACCTTCTGGTAATTTTGGTGTGCACTATGAGTCAAGCTTGGATTTTGTTTCTATTGAAATGTTTAAGCATCAAATTTTCCTTGCTGTTTATCAAATAAACCATCTCCCTCCCTTGAAATTCTACATTTACTTAGATCTGGTTCTGGGAGATTTATTCCTGTCTGTATGCATCCTTGTCCCACCCACCACTACTTTGTCACAATTGTTTTGAATGATAATGTAACCTCGTGTTTGACATGGAAATCTCTTTTCCGTTATTCTCCATCCGTACCCCCACTTTTTTTGTTTTGTTTTTTTTCAGTATCTATTGGCTGTTCTTGGCAATTTATTTTTCCAGGTAAATTTGAGTATCCTTCTGTCAGGTTGTAGAAATAGTCTGATAAGGTTTTAATTGAGATTGTATGAAGTTGGGAAGGGTGTGTCTGGGTTGGAACTGCAAGCTTTGCCGCGTCTGTGGAACATCAACCGCCTTCTGTGCTTGGTGTGGCTGCTGGAGGCAGCTGGGGCAGTGCATGTCCCCTCTTCTCCCTTCTGAGACTAGCTAGGATTCCCCTCACAGCAGGCCCCTCCGTGTCAGTGTGAGTAGGTGCAAGCACGGCCTGGAGAGGCCTGGGTCCCCAAGCCCCCAGACCTTCTGTGGCTCCATTCTAGGGGCAGAAGCTACCCTGTGGGCCCCTCCTGCCATGGCCTGCTCGTGTCTCCTGGATTTAGGGTGTGAGCAAGCAGGTAACCCAGGGCTCGTCTTCTTTCACAAACGTGGTAGGTGTTCTACATGCTTTATGCTTATTTTATTTTATCTATTTTTTCATTTTTTTTTTTTTTTT
>NW_012115244.1:3234653-3253961 GCF_000951035.1 Colobus angolensis palliatus | reverse complement strand
TTCACCATGTTGGCCAGGCTGGTCTCAAACTCCTGACCTCAGGTGATCCACCTGCCTTGGCCTCCCAAAGTGCTGGGATTACAGGCATGAGCCACTAAGCCCGACCTTTGTGTGTATTTTTAGAGGTTAATCCCAGCAGCACTCCTGGTAGAGAGCTAATAACCTGTGATGACTGATGAGAAAACCGGGGAGAAGAAGGTCAAGTACATCCAAGGTCACCTGACTGGAGGCTGGCTGACCCAGGACCTAGACCCGGCCTGTCTCTGAGGCCGTCTCTCCCTTGCTGTATTATACATTTGCACAGACTGCTGAGCCATCAGGAGTTCGTCAGATTCCGTGGACAGCTCTGCCTTCAGCTTTGTGTGGTTACTTGCTGGAGCCAGGATGGCCGGGCTCCCCACATTGGCTGCTCTTCTTGGATTGAATGTACTGATTTCCCTCTTGCTCTGAGTTGACATCCAGGAAATGTCTCCACTCAGCCCAATTGCCTCATCAGCAAATGAACACCCTGACAGGGTTTGCATCCGGCACTCTCCCTATGGGTCGGTCCCCCACTCTGTTGTGCCTGTTTCTTCACCCAAGATTCAGTGAGAACTTGGGCCCAGCACTCTGCAGTCCTGACCTTCAAGGGCCTTCTGTTACTGCAGATAACGGGAAGCTGCTGTTTCTGTGAGAACTCCTTATCACTTAGGAGGGCATTTTTCTGTTTTCCTAGAAGAGTCTTCAAAACCCAATTTCCATCTCCCACCCACTTCTCTCTCTCTCTAAGAGACTTTGATACACAGGAGCTTTGAAGAAGAAAGCTGCCTGTTTCTCAGGGATGGAATTTCTTAATCTGAGCTCCATGTACATCTTCCGTGAGACATTCTTACACATTTTTTATCACCGCAGTGATGTTAAGTATTTAGTCTAGTGAACCCTCTGATTTTTATTAACTTTTCTTCTTTTTATTTTGAAGTAGGTGTCAGACTGGGTGTGGAGGAGGGGGCAGGTGCTTTTCCTGGGACAAGATGAAGTTAACTTTGGGCAGACTCCTGCACTGATAAGCTCACAGCTTAAAAATTGGCTCCCAGTCCCCTGCCGGCTCCAATCATTGCAATGCAAATTCCATAGAAAAGAGCTGCAGGGGTCCCTGGCAGCTGAAAATCAGTCTGCATTGAAATGGGAATAAATGCCACCGCCTAGGTATTGGAAAGCCAAGTTCCCAGGCTGAGGAAAAGGGGAAATTCCCTTCTCTGTCAAAACTGTCAAATTACGCAACCTCTTAGCTCATCTCTCTTCAATCATCTGCAGGGACAGGCGGCCAGTTGTTCTTGACACAGCACCCCTGCCCACTGCTCACAGATGCCCAGCCGGCTCTGGCCACCTGCCCTCCTTTCAGGGAAGGAGAAGGTGGAAAGGTCAAGTTCTGCTCGAACAGCCCTGAAACTTCCCTGTTTTCTAGCCCTCCCAGCCAACACTGGTGGAGAGGAGGCTTCCCCTGCTGCTGGAGCTCACCCCATGAATAAATAATGAGCAGGTGGATGATTTCACCCTGTCAGCTTCAGCTTCTGCAACTTCCTGACAAGCAGAACTCTGATTGTGATGGGAGAGTTTTTGTTTTGTTTTTGAATTTCACGTCATTAATATTTTTTCTTTCTAAACTTACTGTCATTGAGAGTCTTGATGTTCAAAGATTTCTCTCTGAATCAATTTATAGCATACATGATACAATCAGAGACTGAGAGCTGGGAGAAGCCTCTGGAATCAGCCAGTCTGCTCCCACAGTTAATAGATCAGGAAACTGAGGCCTAGAGAGAAGATGTAGTCTGCCCAAGGTCACTCATGGACTCAGAGGCTAAGTTGCAGCTTTTTAGAATGGCCAAGCATGTCTTCTGATCTATCATAACCCATCTGTACATCCAACCATCCATCCGTCAATCACTCAATCACCCATCATCCATCTCTCCACCATCCAGCCATCCATCATCTATTCACCATCCATCCATCCATCCATCCATCCATCATCTACACACCCATCCATCCATCCATTCATTCATCAATCACATCCCTCTATCTACCATTTAGTCTATCTATCAATCCACACATCCATTCATCCATTTATCCATCAATCACATCCATCTATCTACCATTTAATCTATCAATCCACACATCCATTCATCCATTCAACATTCAACATCCATCCATCTGTTCATCCATCCAAAAGCCGAGAGAGGTGTGCCATCCCTGTGATTGCATATGGGTAGAAATGAAAGGCATGAAACTATATATATAAATATATATATATATCTCCTCCATTGGGGTTTCAGGGACTCCAGGAGAGAGGGTGAGTCAAAGTCACCTAATTGGAAGCCATTGTTGGCTGGGGGTGGGGGTGAGCCGGGCTGTGCATGTGCTATAAGCACTGTAAACCTAAGGTAAACAAAAGGGTCAGAATCTAGTTTAAAGAGAGTTCATTCAATTGCAAAGTTGAGGATGAGCCACCAGGGAAACACAGATTCCAAAGAATGGAAGTCAGCGTTCCGAAGTGCAGAAGTTTGGGACTGCATATATAAATAAAGTTCAGGGAAGACTAACAGAATTTCAATATCTTTCTACATAAGGCTAAATGTATAGTTACAACAATCTGATTAGTTGACTTAGTCTTTTTCTTTCAGAAAAGGTATATTTAACATTCTACACTGAAGATGTAACGGTCATGGGGTCTTGAGCACCATCTGGGCTGAGTTGGGTACAGGGCAATAAAGGAGGGAGTGAATCCATAGCAAAGTCTTGGATTGGAAGGGGGTGGTCTGGTACAAGAGCAATGAGGAAGATAATTCATCTCTCCTCATTTATAATCTAAGAAGCAGAATTGTGAACATGCTACATAACTCAGTCTCTAGGGCTTAACCTCTCCCTTGGCATAATATACTTAGAGGGTCCTGACATTTGCTTTTCTTTTACAGTACACACCTTATGGAGGTGGGGGTGCAGTTAAGGAAGAGTGTCATTGGGTGGAACAGTCAGAGGATAAAGCTAGACTGAGAAAGCTTAAAGAGGAGGGGCTTTGGAGCCAGACCTCTGAGGAGGGACAGGCTTTCCAGCAGAGCCGGAGCTCAGAGCCATCAAAACATCCCTCTGAACAGTTAAAAATAGGACTCTCCTGCAAATATGGAATAAACACTCCTCAAAGATGAACTTACCTCACTGAACAGGGAGCTGGCAGGTGAGTGAACCCCACTGAAAGGAGAATTTGAGGAACTGGTGCTTACACCTTAAGCCAGGAAGGCTAACTGAAATCAGGTTGCTACGTTAAAGGCAAAGCTGGTTGCTGTCCTCCGGGACAATGAAGTCATCACCTGTGGGGTTATCTTCTTCGCCACGTAGAAGTCATTTGCATCTTTGCTAGGCAGAAATCCACAGCTTCACAAGTAATTTCAGAGTCTGGGAAAGAATCAGTAGGAAACAGCAGCAGGAAAGGAGCATCCCTAAAGAACCAACTCTTGCATGTGTGGGCTGCTAGACAGTATCCCCGTGTGGCGTCAGAAGCCATCCTTTTGCTTATCTGCAAGTCTTGGATGATTTTTTTTAAAACAGAGGCAGGCTCTGGAGTTGCAGTGTCACATTCACATCCCACCTTTGCCTCTCGCAGGTGGCTGTGGGACTGCCCCTTTTTCCTGCTCTGAGCTGGGCTTCCTCATCTGAAGATGAGTACAGGGGATGGGCCCGTCATCGTGCATATATTGCAGGTCAGTCTCGAAGATGGAATGAAGTCTACATATGAAGTGCTTGGCCCAGCCACAACTCAATAAGTGTCAGGGGTAATTACAACAACATTTGAATATTAATGCAGGCAAGTCTCAGCATCACGAAGACTTTACATAGCCGCTGGCTTGAAGCCAAAGCTACTGAAAAGGCAGTGATGGGAGAAGGGCCATAAAAGGCATCGATTCCCATTTATAGAATGAATCGATGAAAACTCAGCGCTGGCAGGGGAGGCAGCCACCATCTCTACTTCAGAGGCTGCGGCTTCTGGCCGCAATGCTTGGTTTGAGCAGGCTTGAGTGGTCAGGTGAGTGCTCAGCAGGACATGGTGGGCATCTGGGAGATAAAGTGGAGCTGGAACCCACAGAGTGTCAGGGGACAGGCAGGCAGGAGACCAAGCGAGGTGCATGGGGCTGGGCGGCCTTCCTACCACCTTGTCCTATCCAGGCCCCTGCTTTCAGGGAGTCTTTTCCTGGGACCAGTGGCTACTCCTGCCTCCGGGGCATGACAGCCTCCAGAACAGGGCTTGCTGGGCATTCTGGGCTCTGAGTGGCAGCTCCTGGTCATCTCGCCATCCGTCGGTGTTTCTGCCTGCCAATTCACCTCTCAGACACATGCAGTCTGGCACTGGACTGGAGCCTGGCCATCTTGTCCACTCAAATCTCTGTGATTTGGAAGGCAGCCCATGTATTCTAAGTAGCCCAATGTCCCCCCGATCCTGCCAGCATCTCTGAAGAGCCTCACCTGAGGCCCTCGGTGCAGCAGTGCTGAGTCAGGCTGCCATGATGGCACTCTGGATGCAGGGAAGTCAAGTGCCACCCTTGCCGATGGGCACCAACCAGTCCTGCTCTCACCCTCGTGAGGAAAGCAAGCCCAGCTCCTCCCTAATGGGGCCTCTTCCCTCCATGCCTGGAGCCTGAGACTCAAAGCAAGGCAGAGCTGCCCAATCCGCCTTCCCCCTGCCCCAAGGGGCAGCTGCCATGACCCTTTCCATCCCACAGGGCAGCCTGGGAGAAGCCTGGTGCTTGCTTCCCCTCTCTTTAAGCCCACAGCCCTGGACCTGGAGGACACACTCATCAGACAGCCCTCCTGGTTCTCTTCCCACTCACCTGTAAACCCAGGTGCTTGCTGGCTCTGGCAAGAGGACCCTGACAGTCTTGGTTTAATTTGGGCAGCTATAGCAAAATACCATGAACTCAAGGCTGGAAGTCCAAAAACAAGACACCAGGCAGGTTCAGCATCTGGTGAGGGCTTCCTGCTTCCTTATGTGCTATTGAGGCTTTATGGTATTGATTTTAGTTGCATAGAAAGGAAGAGGGCAAAAAAGTTGGGATCAAACCTCAAAGTCTTCCAGATGTGAACAGCTACACACAGACTCTTCTGTGAGCACACGGCCTTCATGTGGGCTTATTATGAAGGCTGCTCCTTACTGGGTCATCCTTTTTGATCCAAGCAAGAATGATGTTCCCAGAGAGGGCAGCAAAGGAATGAGGAAAATGCAGATGGCTCTAGTTCTGGGAGCCTTGGGAAAGTTGTTTGTTTTGCTGTTTCCTCATCTGAACAATGGAGATTGGGATGGTGAGAAGTTAGTGCAGTGGCTGCAGGGCTGAATGTGCAGATGCAAAGGACAGGAACCCTCCTATGGCCCTTCTCTGTGCCTGTGTAGGGAGGCCCCTTGGGCCCACTGCTCAGCCTTGGAGCTGCTCAGCGGCTTCCTTCCTGACTTCAGGAGCTGGTGCCCCAGGACGCTGCAAACAGAGCCACAAGTGCTCAGAGGTGCACAGTTGACTCTGTGCTGAACAGGTCCTTCTTCCTCTCATAGCTTCAATTTCTTCATCCGTCAGATGATTCTAGGACTTGGCCAGGATGGCCTGAATGTTCCCATCAGCTTGGCTGATGATGCTTGGGCAGGCTTCTTCCTGACTCGAGGCACCTGACCTCCCTTTGCTCAGAGCATTGCTTCAGAAAAATTGCGGTTGTAAGTCTCTCTCTGGCCCTTTGAGATGGAAACCTTCTACAACCCAGGAATGTATTTCTCAAGGACCTGGGAGTGGTTGCTTCAAAACGTGATCATCAGGAAGATGGTGCTCCCGGCTCCCAGTCCCAGCCTGAGGTTGATGAGAGGCGACTGGCAAACACACACACAGCCTGTCTCATCAGCCAGCCTTCCCTCAGTGTCCTCCAGAACTTTACCCCTAGCTCATTACAAAGCTTCAAAAACCTCCCACCTCTTGTTTCAGTTGAGTTGAGTTCAATCTCTCTCCCAGGTTTCACTAGTCTTGGATAAAATCTTCCTTGCCTGTTTAACTCTGACCAGTACTTTTTTTTTTTTTTTAAGACTCCAGCATTTAGCGTTATATATTTTTTCAGGTAAGTTACATCAGCTGTGCAGCAGTGTCTTTTCAGCCATCACGTATTTGCTTATAGCATCTGGGCCACCCTCTTCCTTCTCCACCTTCCTTTCTAAATGCTTTCTTTGCATTTTTCAATGTTCTGCTGCTGATTTATCCCTGCCTAGCTGTGTTATGCCCAGACCGTTTATTCCCCTGAGAAGACCACCAGAGTCCGGAGTCAAAGCCAAGCGGCAAGGATCTTTATTACAGGTTTGAACCTGGAACTTCCTCACTAGTCATGAGAGGAGCGGGAAAGTTCCTTAACTGGGCTCCAGACAGCATTTTTATAGTCAGGGGTAAACAGGTACAGAGTCATAGGGGATTTTGTACACATCATACTTAGGATTGGCTGACATTTGAACAAGGTGATTTGGCTGATTATGATCGGTTCCCGCCATTTCTGGTATTTCGGTTACATTTTGAAACACTGATGACGTTTATCAGGGGCTTGCAGGGTAGGGGTAGGGTAGGGGTAGGGCGGTTACATTTTGAAACACTGATAACGTTTATCAGGGGCTTGTTTTCCCGGTCTGCTCACCTGGTCTGTTCTGCTTTCTAGATTCCTGGAATTGTTTGCCTAAGTTAGTTCGGGAGTTGTTTTTCAACCTTGCCCTATTTCACTTTGTTGCTAGGTTTAGCAATGGGGTGGGTACACACTTTACAAAAGGCTTTGACGTGAAATATTCTTGTGGTATGCCCTTTCAGCTGTAGTCAGTGACCCTTCTTTCCCTTCACTCTAAGCCTGATGAGCTTAGCTCTCTTGTTTTGCTTCTGGGCTACTCTTCAGGCACAGAGTCAAAGTTGGGTGAACTCATGAATTTATGGCTCCCCATTTTCAAGTCCAGCCCTGGCATATATACAAAGCTCCAGGGTGGTCTTACTGACTGTCCTGGGTTTATTTCAAACTCAACATAGGAAAGAAAGCTTATAATTGCCCCCTCATACCCCAAGGCACCACTTTCCCTCCTTTTTTTTTCTGCTTCTCAAATGCCTCAGTATTCCCTGAGCCCTGACATGGCAAAGTGGAGCCAGTCTTTGTCTCCACCCATATCTAATCCGTCTTTCCCTTCTGTTAGGAACAAAGTTCACTCCTCTCTATTTATATGTTGAAAGTCTAGCTTCCAATGTGACTACATTTGGAGATAGGGCCTTTAAGGAGATAATTAAGGTTAAACATGGTCCTAAGGGTGGGGCCTTAACCTGATAAGACTGGCATCCTGATAAGAAAAGACATCAGAGCTCTCCCTCTGCCACATGAGGACACATTGAGAAGGCTGCCACCTGAAAGCTGGAAAGAGAGTCCTCATCAGGAATCACAGCTGGAATGTTGATCTTGGGCTTACCAGCCTCCAGAACATAAGGAAGTAACCACTCAGTGGTAATTTGTTATGTAGCCTTAGCTAACAAATACTCACATTTCCCAATGGTGTTGCTTCCTCTTCCTAACAGCTTCCTGTCTCTCATGAACTTAATGAGTTGGTAACTAAAAGCCACACAAGAAACCCTACATAAGTGGTAGCTCTTACTGTGTAATTACTACCGCTGTTTATCTATTATTTATTTATTCACCCATGTTTTGATGGTGCAATATACATAACAAAAACTTTACCATTTTAACTGTTTTTGAATATACAATCCAGTGGCATTTGGTACCTTCACGTACAACCACCACCACCATCCATCTCCAAACTTTTTTATCTTCCCAAACTGAAACTCGATAGCTATTAAACACTAACTCGCTTTCTCCTCCACAGGCCCTAGCACCCACCATTCTATTTTCTGTCTCTGTGAATTTGACTCCTCTAGGGACCTCACCTAAGTGGAATCATACAGTATTTGTTGCCTACCTCTGAGTTTGTGCTCTCCTGCAAAATAGTTCTTAAAGGGGGTGAAGCTTTTGGGCGAGATTACTTTTCTCCCCTCTCCCCACCCAAGTCAGTAGATGCTTCAAACGCAGGTTTCTCAACGTGTTTTTTTTTGCAGAGTCACTGTCTCAGCATGCCGAGGGACTGAGCTCCTTGAGGGAAGGGGCCACATTATCGAGGGAGAAAGAGGATTTTAATGACCCCACACCTCAGTTTTCAGGCAGAGCCCAATTTGCTGTCTTGGTTAACGCTCATAGAAGCCCCGAGACGCAGGTACTGTCAGTCCGTTGCAGGGGAGGAATTGAGGTTAAAAAGGTGTCCAAGATCATGTGGCCTTTCAGGGCCAGGTCTGTGCCTTCAGTTTCATGAAGCGTTTGGAGGGGCTAGAATGACCCATCTGAACATCTGCCCAGTTCATGCCTGATACTTGATATGAATAAGGCAATGGAAGGTGCTGGGGTTTTCAGAGGATGAAAAAAATATACAGAATGCTGTATTAGTCTGTTCACACATGGCTATAAAGATACTACCTGAGGCTGGGTAGTTTATTAAGGAAAGAGGTTTAACTGACTCACAGTTCCACAAGGCTGGGGAGGCCTCAGAAATCTTACAATTATGGTGGAAGGGGAAGGGGAAGGAAGGCACCTCGTTCACATGGCAGCAGGAGACAGAAGAGTGAGTGAAGGAGGAACTTGCCAAACACTTATAAAACCATCAGATCTCATGAGAACTCACTATCAGGAGAACAGCATGGGGGAAACCATCCCCATTTTCCAATCACCTCCCACTAGGTTCCTCCTTCAACACCTGGTGATTCAATTCAAGATGAGATTTGGGTGGGGATGCAAAGCCTAACCATATCAAATGCCTCACTGAGCCCTGGCAGAGTCCCATCCAGCTCAACGTGCTGGGCAGTTAGGTCAATGAGAGGGCATTTGGAACAGGCTGGAAGCTTCCCTGCGTGACAGTGGCCTTTTGTCTTCTGCAAAACAGGCAGCTGAGATGGGGGAACCCTAAGGGCTCATTGAGATCGTGGATTTGCCCTTCTATGCATTGATGGAGCACCTGCGGCCCACAGTGTCTGTATTTAGTGCTGGGATGCTGAGGTATGGCCATGAATACTCTCTGGCAAGGAGAGAGGCATGGGACCCCCCAGAAAGGTGCCCAGTGTGTGGGCAAGCACTTTGCAAACTCCTGGAGTGTGCACATCTGACGGATGATGTTCATTCCGAATTCAGGCAAACACTCCTTGTTCTGCTTTCCACTTTCACCTGAGCCCCTTTGAGTACTGACTTTTGTAGTTACATCGTCTTCCTGTGTGTGCTCTTTCTCTCTCTCCAAGCCTCCTTCTTTATGAATTTTTAAAAGGACACTGAGATCTCCAAACAGAGGCTGCCCCTCTGAGCAAACAGACCCCGAGCCCTGGAGTCTCAAGCTTGGGCCCAGTTCTCCTTTTCTCTGGGTTTCAGATCCCATTGTGAAATGAGGGGTGGGTGCCAGGTGGTCCTCGTGGTATCTGCCTGTCTGATCCTGCCCTTGGATGGACATCAGCCCTCAATCACAGAACCAGTTTCCAAAGAGCCATCTGTGCCTGCACAGCCCTTCTGATTCAGGATCCGGAGAAGCCAGGGGCGTGAGCATCGGTGCCTCTTCTCTATTTCGAGGACCCTTCTGGGTGTAAAGTTCTCTGAGATGCCTTACATGGATTCCAACCACTGCAAGATAACCATCGTGTAAGTATTCTGATTGTTTTTCTTCCTCTCTGATAAGGTTTTGAAAGTAATAAAAGAAGATGCCCCAAGGAAACAAGATAACGGGATTAAAGTGAGAAAAGGAGAGAACAACCAGGCAATGTCTCCGAGATGCTCTCGATGACCTGCAGACAAATCCTTCCTTTTAATTGTCACTAAAGGGATTATACAATTTCCTCCTCAGATGTAAAGTGTTGTGACCAGCAGAGCGTAATTAAAGTGCATTCCAGAGGGAAAGACAGCGGCTCAGGTAGGCCTTAGAGAATTCATCTTGGGACGAATCCCATTCTCACACTCCTGTAACATCCTTATCAGAAGGCTGGGAGACCAAGCTGGAGCTGTGGGACTAGGAGTAATTAAAATACCTTTAATTGGAAGATTCCATAATGCCTTCTGCAGCAATGGAGCATGATTACCATCCGTTCCTTGGCCCTCCTGTTGGGAGCCATTGGAAAGGCAAGAATTCTTCTCTGTTGCGAGAGTGTTCAAAATGCAGCTTAACTGTGGCTCCAAGGTGATTTCCCTGAAGGTGAGGGCAGGAGAACAACCCTAGGAACTTTTTGGTCAGGATGAGGGAGAGAGGGAATGAAAGATAGAGTGGAGGGGGGCCAAGGCTGAGGAGTATAGACTAATAGTGGTGGGACCAAACATGTTGGAAGAGTGTATGACTTGTCTGTCCATTGCTGCTGCAAGAAATTTTCAGAAACCTGTGTTCCTGGTTCTCAGGCCTCAGACTCTAGGACTCACATTACTGCCCTGGCCCCCATCCTCGCCCACCCTACCCAGTACTCATGCCTTCAGACCAGGACTGAGCGTGCACCACTTGCTCTCCCGGGGCTCCAGCTTGCAGACAACGTATCCTGGGACTTCTCAGCCTCCATGATCCTGTGAGCTGGAAAGGGAGAAACAGACCAGTGGGCTCTGTATAGTAATACAGAAGAGGGCCGGGTGCGGTGGCACACACCTGTAATCCTAGCATGTTGGGAGGCCAAGGCGGGCTGATCACCTGAGGTCAGGAGTTTGAGACCAGCCTGATCAACATGGAGAAGCCCTGTCTCTACTAACAATACAAAATCAGCCAGGCGTGATAGTGTTTGCCTGTAATCCCAGCTAATTGGGAGGCCGAGGCAGGAGAATTGTTTGAACCTGGGAGACGGAGGTTGCGGTGAGCTGAGATCGTGCCATTGCACTCCAGCCTGGTCAATAAGAGCGAAACTCCCTCTCAAAGGAAAAAAAAAAAAAGAAAGTAAGTAATACAGAAGAGAAGATTTCCACATCCCTTAGAAAATCTCTTCTATGTTACCACAGGCGGCCTGTGCATTTTCTGTAAAAATACCTCTTTAGTTACAAATAAGCACATAGGTCTGGTATCCTGCATGTTGTCCATATTCAGTGAGTATTTACGGAGTTGGACATAAAACGAAAGTAAAAGGCCTTTTGGGTGAAGATTCGGCCATCAGCGGTATATGGGTGGAAGGATTGTAGCTTCGCTCTGCTGTTGTGATGGAAACACAGTGATGTATCTTCTCCACATCACAGACCTTCTGGGCAGTGGGTTGGAGCCTCAGTCTTTCCAGCCATTCAGAACTGCCTCCACAGTTCATCAGGGGCAAGGAGGCTCCAGTCCTTGCTTTATTAGAGATACGTGTCAAGGCCTGGCCCATCCTCTGCTCCAGACCTGGCAGAGGGAGGTCTCCTGGAGACACCCCCTCTGGGACTTGTTCCTCTGAGGCAGCACATCTGATCCCCTCCACTTTGTCCTTGGTTCTAGGGCGTTGCTATCGGCTTCTTCATTGGATCTGCCATCTCTGCGTTCTCTCTGCACAATGAGGCGTCTTTGTAGGGTGCTGGTGAGTGCATGAACAGCTGACCCATGTGCTCTCAGACTTTCTTTCCTCGATTGTTCCGGGGTCTTTCCAGGGCATCTCTGCAGGAGCCTGGTACTCCTGGCTCACCATCCTGATCATGTTACCTCCCGTGTGACCCAGGGCGTAAGAGGGCAGCAGAGGAAAAACCCCTGTACCACAGAGGAGAGAATGGTGCCAGGGAGGTTAATGTTCTCACTCAGGCTCCTGCAATAACTTGATGTAAAACATGTGTCTGGATTTTGGGCATCCTCCCTGGTTCTACCACTGCACTACATGGAACTGATTTTACTTGAGTGTTTTCAACACCCCATTGACTGACAGCCATGTCTCTTTAATTCTTCTTTTTCTTTTTGCTTCCTCAGTTACCAGGGATTGTGGGGTATAGAGATGCATCAGGCACTTCCCTGTCCTCCAGGACTCAGTGGGAAGAGACTGTCCACTGTGGGAGGCCACTGAGCTCCTGGTTTCATTATCCAAAGTCATGGGTGTTTGTTAGAGTTGTGGATGGGGAAGCAGCTGCAGCAGCCCCCGGGACGACTCGCCCCAGCCCCCAGTCCCTTTCGGGGGGCTGCCTTGGCCAGTGACACTCCCCATAAGGTAGGAACCTGCTGGGCTTCCGTATACACAACTGATTCTACACGAGACCATGCTCACACATGTGTTCCTGTTCACACAGACCCAGAGGGTCTGCAGAAGCACGTCTTCCCCAGGGGTGGGGGATAAAGAGGCACTGTGGGTGCAGGAGTCACGAATTCTGCCACAGCACACGTCTTGACCCCCTGGGTATCAGGGTGGCTTTAGGGCGGAGTTGGCCTTGAAGGTCTTGATCACAAATCCATCTGCCCCAGGGCACCATGCTGGTTCCGTGGTGTCTGTCTACACTGCAGGGTTGGGAAAGTAGGATTGCAGAAAAGAATCTGTGCTGCAGATTGTACTGACACAGCATGACAAATGACAACAGTTGCGGCAAGGGCAAACAGAATTATCACGATGAGGACACCTGGCATTCCTTGTTTATCTGATCCTAGGGATTTCATTGACCGCATTGCATGGTGTCACCACGACACTTTCAATACCCTGCATAACGGCTTTTGTCCAGTGAAAAGATGATTCAAGGGTCACTTAGGAACTTACATTTAAAAAATATTATTTGATGTATGAAAATCACACATTAAAAAATGACTTCCTTATCTCTTTGAATTCAACTTTGATTAATGTTTGATCCTATTTATAAACTTAGACCATGAAATTCCCTCAAGTATTTTAAATGGAATTAATATATGTAATATATTTGATCTTTTTTTTTTTTTTTTTTTTGGTATTTCAATTGTCTGGCTAGCAAACAGACCTTCCAAGCATTTAAACAGTGCTTGTAAATCTAATAAGTTAAGCTAACAAATATGAAGCATCTTTAATTCTCTGGATTTTAATATACTTTGTGAGCTTAGTAACATTTTCCTATTCCTCTTAAGATAAGCTTTTTTTTTTTTTTATGTTGGAAACTAATATTAAAGTGTAGGGCTGGAATGAATGAATGAATGAGTGATTTGTGGAAAGACGATACACTCATGTTACCAACTCAAGTCAGAAGTATATTAACCCAGAAGCCTCCCTTGCGGCCTGCCCCAGACATTACCTGCCAAAAGTTTCTGCTATTTTTACTTGTATCACCATAGATGTTTACCTGTAAACTTGTGTAGATAGTATCCCTCAGCCAGCAGTCTTTTAAGTCTGGCTTCTTTCAGATGATAGTGTACTGTAGCATGTTCTAAGGCAGTGGTCCCCAACCTTTCTGGCACTAGGGACTGGTTCATGGAAGATAATTTTTCCAGAGACCAGGGCCAGGGTGGGGGATGGTTTCAGGATGACTCAAGTGCATTGCGTTTGTTGTGCATTTATTTCTATATTACATTGTAATATATAATGAAGTCATTCTATAATTTATCATAACATAGAATCAGTGGGAGCCCTGAGCTTGTTTTCCAGCAACTCAGCAGTTCCATCTAGGGGTGATGGGAGACAGGACCAGATCATCAGGTATTAGATTTTCATAAGGAGCACACAACCTAGATCCCTCACATGCACAGTTCACAATAGGAGTCACATTCCTATGAGGATCTAATGCCATTGCTGATCTGACAGGAGGCAGAGCTCAGGTGGACCAGTACCGTTCTGTGGCCTGGGGGTGGAGGCCTCTACTCTAAGATACAGACTGTGGCTGTAAGATTAAGGACAGCCAGAAGGCCCATTCTGACATCTCTCGGGGCTGATGCACTGCGTATCACTTAGCAAGATGCTGTAACCTGGTCTGGAGACTTCCAATCCTGGTCTGGGGAATTATTGGGTCTCCTTGACAACAGGACCTAAAAGATCTGGTTGCCCTAGAGACAAGGTCTCCTCAGCACGTATGCAACCTTTTTGAAGCTTAAAACCAACCTTACCCTTACAAGAATAGCTTAAACTCCCTTTATGAAAGAAACACCTGGTAATTGACCCAGACTGAAGGGAGACATCTCCCCTGGGGAAGGTAGTTCACTAGGACCATCCAAGACCCCTTGAATGAGGCAAGTATGTCTGTGACATTCACTCATACTGTTGGGCAAAGCACTGGTTCCTTCTTTCCCATTGCCAGATGGTATTCTACTGTGGGAATCTACTGTAATCCATGTGTCTGTCCTACTGCTGGTGGATACTTGAGTTGGTTCTGGTCTTTGGTCATTAGAAGACTGCTTCAATGATGTACATGTTTCTTGTACACATGCAAAGATCTCTGTTGAATAGATACAGATATGTATATGTTTGTTTTTGGTAGATAATGCCAAGTAACTTTCCAAAGTTATGTGCCAATTTCTACTTTCTTTTTTTTTGAGACGGACTTTTGCTCTTGTTGCCCAGGCTGGAGTGCAATGGCGGGATCTCGGCTCACTGCAACCTCTGCCTCCCAGGTGCAAGCAATTCTCCTGCCTCAGCCTCCCAACTAGCTGGGATTACAGGCAGCCACCGTCACACCTGGCTAATTTTTGTATTTTTAGTAGAGACGCAGTTTCACCATGTTAGCGAGGCTGGTGTCGAACTCCTGACCTCAGGTGATCCACCCTCCTTGGCTCCCCAAAGTGCTGAGATTACAGGCATGAACCACTGTGCCTGGCCACCAATTTCTACTTTCAAAAGCACTGTCTGGGCATCCTCACAACCTCACCAACTTGGGATGGTTAATTTGTAAAATTTTGGCTACTTAAGTGATTATATACTCGTAATTCTTTGTGGTTTTAAAATGCTTTTACCTGATAAGTAATAAAATTGGACATCTTTTCATATGTATTGGCCATTTTGATATCTAATTTTATGAAGAAGTATCTGTTCAAGTCTTTTGCCTACTTTTTATTAGGCTATTTGTCTTCTGTTAAGAAAATGGTCAGACTTATTTTTATATATTAGCCATGCATATTGCAAGCACACTGCTAATATTTCTTCTGACTGTGGTTTGCCATTTCACTCCTTTAAAGTTATCCTTTGATGAAGGAAGCTCTTATGTGATGCTTAGAAGTCCTTAATTTTAATGCAGTCCATTTTATTGATCTTTACTTTGTAGTTAGCATTTTGTTGTGTGCTCTTTAAGAAAGCTTCCCGTTTTCCTGTGGTCATGAAGATATTTTTCTATGTCAGCTTCTAGATTTAGCATTTTTCCAACCACACTTTGGCTGTGACCCACCTGAAACTGATGTTTGTGGATGGGGTAAGTTAAGCATCAGGGTTCAGGTTTTTGTACATGATACACGTTTTCCAAATGTGGCAACAAAATTTCAGTGATTTCCTCCCTGCACTGCCATGGAACCCTGCCAGGTTTGTGACTGGCCACGTGGGGTCTGCCTCTGGACTCAATTCTTTTTTTTTTTTGTTTTTTTTTTTTTTGTTTGTTTTTTTGAGGCGGAGTCTCGCTCTGTCGCCCGGGCTGGAGTGCAGTGGCCGGATCTCAGCTCACTGCAAGCTCCGCCTCCCGGGTTTACGCCATTCTCCTGCCTCAGCCTCCGGAGTAGCTGGGACTACAGGCGCCCGCCACCTCGCCCGGCTAGTTTTTGTATTTTTAGTAGAGACGGGGTTTCACCGTGTTAGCCAGGATGGTCTCGATCTCCTGACCTCGTGATCCGCCCGTCTCGGCCTCCCAAAGTGCTGGGATTACAGGCTTGAGCCACCGCGCCCGGCCTGGACTCAATTCTGTTCCAGTGCTCTCTCTCTCTCCTATGCTTGTTTCACAGTCTTTTGTGTTTGTTTGTTTTCATTTTTAGCTTTTGGTACATTATTATTGACCAAAGTCCATTGTTTACATTAGGATTCATACTTAGTGTTATACACTCTATGGATTTTAGCAAATGCATCATTTCATATATTACAGATCATACAGAATAGTTTCACTGCCTTAAAAAATCCCTTTTGCTCCACCTGTTCAACCCTCCCCCTTTCTCTGAACTCCTTGCAATCACTGATCTTTTAAAAAAATATGTATTTTTTAGGATTACGGTAAATATGCGTGGGATAGATGTAACCATTTTAATCATTTTTAATTGTAAAATTCAGTGTCATTAGGCAGTAGTGACATAAAGAGACAAACTCTGTAAAATATTTAAAGAGATTTATTTTGGGCCAGGCATGCTGGCTCACACCTGTAATCCCAGCACTTTGGGAGGCCGAGGCGGGAGGATAACCTGAGGTCGGGAGTTCGAGACCAGCCTGGCCAACATGGAGAAATCCTGTTTCTACTAAAAATACAAAATTAGCCAGGCATGGTGGTACAGGCCTGTAATCCCAGCTGCTCAGGAGACTGAGGCAGGAGAATCACCTGAACCCGGAAGGCAGAGGTTGCAGTGATCTGAGATCACACCATTGCACTCCAGCCTGGGCAAAAAGGGTGAAACTCCATCTCAAAAAAAAAAAAAGATATTTATTTTGAGCCAAATGTGAGACCCATGATGTTTGACACAGGTTCTGAGGTTCTGAGAACATGTGCCCAAGGATTACAGCTGGAGTTTTTACGTTTTAGGGGGACAGAAGTTACAGGCAGACATCAATCAATAAATGTAAGCTGTATATTGGTTCAGCCCAGAAAGGTGGGACAATTGAAGCTTCTAGGTCATAGGCGGATTCAAAGGTTTTCTGATTGGCAGTTGGCTGAAAGAGTTAAGTTATCATCTAAAGATCTGGAATCAGTACAAAGGAATGTCTGGGTTAAGATAAGGAGTTGTGAAGCCCAAGGTTTTTATTATGCAGATGAAGCTGTGGGGAGCAGGCTTCAGATACAATAGGTTGTAAGTCTTTCTTATCAGACTTAAAAAGGTGCCAGATTCTTAGTTAATTCTGTCCAGGATCAGAGAATAGACCTGGAAAGGGAAAGGGATTCTCTACAGAATGCAGATGTCCCCACAAGAGACAGCTTTGCAGGGCCTTTGCAAAATATGTCAAAGAAATATATTTTGAGGTAAAGCACTTCCATTTCTTTCAGAGCCTGCGGTTTGTCATGTGATGCTAGAGTAAGGTTGGAATTTGGTGTCCTATTGCTACAGGGAGTCTGTTTTTTCATTCTTCAGATCTCTGTCTTCATGGTAACGCTGGTCTGTTGTGTCTGAACTCCAAAGGGAGGAGGGTAAATGAGGCACGCCCAACCTTCCACTTCCTCTCATGGCAGGTTTCTTCAGAGTGTCCTTGGTCGACAGCAGGACTCATCAGTCAGTTGGAGTGTTTGTAATTGTATTTTTGGTTTACAGTATAGTCACACGATTATGAAACCATCGCCACCATCCATCATTCACAGAAACTTTTCATCTTCCCAAAGTAAAACTCTGTATCCATTCAATACTAACCCCCGATTCCCTATTCCTAGCCCCTGGCAATCACCATTCCACTTTTGTTACCAGCGGAAGGTATCTGAGTTACCAGCAGTGAATCTGTTCTGGTCTGCAGCAACCTCAATTCTTGCCTCCCCAGAAGAAAGAATTCAACTGAGGGGCATAAGGCAGAAAAAGAGACGGAGGCAAGCCTCAGAGCAGGAGTGGAAGTTTATTAAAAAGGCTTTAGAACAGAAAATAACACTTGGAAGAGATCCTAGTGGGGGACTTGAAGAACAAATTCCCTGCTTAACTGTGATCCTAGGACTTTATAGGCCGGCATCTTGCATCCTTTTCCCGTGATTCCCTTAGGCTGGGCTGCCCACATGCGCAGTGCGCCCCTTACCTTGGGAAATGAGCACGTGCAGTGTGTTGGGGAAGCTGTGTGTATGCCCAACTGAGGCTTTCTTCCCTTTTCCTGTGGAGTGCCCCGGAAGATCATCCTCCGCCATTTTGTCTCTTACTGTGCATGCCCAGGAAGTTATTTCTCTCTGGCACTTGTGTTCTGTTATCACTTTAGTGTAATAGGTGTGGACATCAGGAAATAGCCTCTCCATGGCACCAGCCGCCAATTTATCACTTTTAGAGAGGCAAGGTGAGCACTGCTGAACCATCACCGGACATTCCTAGTGGGTTGGGGAGAGCCTCTCCTGCCCCCACTCATGCCTGTCTAACTGCCTGTAACACTTTCTGCTCTATGAATTTGACTCTTCCAGGGGACCTCATGTGAATGAATCATACCATCTTTGTTCTTTTGTGGCTGACTTATTTCACTTAGCGTAGTTTCTTCCAGGTTCAATAACCGACTTATAGTATGTGTCTGAATTTCTTCATGTATGTATTTCCATGGTTTGTTAGTAGGTGTGTAAATGTTTACTATTATATCTTCTTGCTGTATTGAGCCTTTTATTAATATATATTGTCCTTCTTTGTCTCGTGTAAACTTTTTTGATTAAAGTCTATTTTGTTTGATATTAGTATAGCCGTCTTATTCTCTTTTGATTACTATGTGCATGGAATATCTTTTTACATCCTTTCTCTCTCAATCTATTTGTGTTTTGGGATCTAATGGAAGTCTCTTATGGACAGTATACAGTTGGATCATGCTTGTTTTTATTTGTTTATCCATTCTGCTTATCTCTTTTGATTGGAAAGTCTGATCTATTTTCTTGTGGAGTAATACTAATAAAAAGGAAGTTACTTTTGTCATTTTGCTTTTTGTTTTCCATATGCCTTATCATTTTTCTTTCCCTTATTTCCTGCATTAATTCTTTTGGGTTTACTTGATTTTTTTTCTAGTAAAACATCTGAATTCCTTTCTCATTTCCTTTGTTGTATATTCTATAGCTATTTTTTTGTGGTTATCATTGAGATTACATTTAACTTCTAAAATTATAATAGCCTAATTTGAACTTATACCAACTTAATGTCAATAACATAAGAATGTCTGATCCTATACATCTTTGTCCTTTACCATTTCAGTTATTGATGTCACATAATTACACCTGTAGACATTGTGTGTCCAAAGACATAGACTAATAATTTTTATTTTTATTTATTTATTTATTTTTTGAGATGGAGTCTCACTCTGTCGCCCGGGCTGGAATGCAGTGGCCGGATCTCAGCTCACTGCAAGCTCCGCCTCCCGGGTTCCCGCCATTCTCCTGCCTCAGCCTCCCCAGTAGCTGGGACTACAGGCACCCGCCACCTCGCCCGGCTAGTTTTCTGTATTTTTTAGTAGAGACGGGGTTTCACCATGTTAGCCAGGATGGTCTCGATCTCCTGACCTCATGATCCGCCCGTCT
>NW_012115244.1:3201000-3234603 GCF_000951035.1 Colobus angolensis palliatus | reverse complement strand
TGTTAGCCAGGATGGTCTCGATCTCCTGACCTCATGATCCGCCCGTCTCGGCCTCCCAAAGTGCTGGGATTACAGGCTTCAGCCACCGCGCCCGGCTGACCAATAATTTTTAATGTGTTATTCTCTTAAACCATGTAGAATACAAAAAGTGGAGTTACAATCCAAAGTTACAATAAAACTAGCTTTTATAACTGTCCGTGTATTTACCTTTACTGAGGTATTTATTTCTTCACTCAGCTTCAAGTTACCATCCAGGGTTCATTCATTTCATCTGGCAGTTTTTCAGCAATTCTTACAGGGCAGATCTAGTGAAGGAACTTTCTCCATTATCTGGGAATGTCTTAATTTCTCTCTCATTTTGAGGGACAGTTTTGCCATATATGGGATTCTTCATTGATGATTTTTTCCTCTAGCACTTGAAATATATAAACCCACTGCCTCTTGTTTCCAAGGTTTCTAACGAGAAATCTTCTGTTAATATTACTGGAAGTCTCTTGCATGTGTTAAGTTGCTTCTCTTTTGCTATTTTTAAGATTCTCTCTTTGTCTATTGACAGTTTGATTATAATGTGCCTCAATATGATTCTCTCTGAGTTTATACTTCTCGAAGTTCATTGAGCTTCTTGGATGTTTATATTCATATCTTCCATCAAATTTGAAAAGTTTTTTGGTCATTATTTCTTCAGATAATTTCTCTGTCCATTTATCTCTCCTCTCCTTCTGGTAATCCCACAATACATATGTTAGTCTGCTTGGTAGTGACCCACAAGTCCCTTAGGATCTGTTTCCATTTCTTCATTTGTTTTTCTTCTGTTCCTCAGACTCAATCACTCAAGTTGTCATATATTTAAGATTACTTATTTTTTTCTTCTGCCTGTTTACATTTGTTTTTGAATCGCTCTAGATTTTTTTTATTTTAGTTATTGTACTTTTCAGCTTTAGAATTTTCTTATCTTTGTCCATATCTTTTAATGCCAATGTCTTTAAATGCCAAATGTCTTTAAGACATTTAGTCTTTATGTAGTAGATCTGCAACCAGGTCTTTTTCAGGGACAATATCTGTTGATTCACTTTTCCTTTGAATAGACCATACTTTTCTGTTTCTTTTTGTGTCTTATACTTTTTTTCTTTCCTTTCTTGAGATGGGGTCTCACTCTGTTGCCCAGGCTGGAGTGCAGTGGCGCAATCTCAGCTCACTAAAAGCTCTACCTCCCGAGTTCACGCCATTCTCCTGCCTCAGCCTCCCAAGTAACTGGGACTACAGGTGCTCACCATCACACCCGGCTAATGTTTTTTGTATTTTTAGTAGAGATGGGGTTTCACCGTGTTAGCCAGGATGGTCTCGATCTCCTGACCTCATGATCTACCTGCTTTGGCCTCCCAAAGTGCTGGGATTACAGGCGTGAGCCACCGCACCCGGCCTATACTATTTTTCTTTAAAGCTAGACATTTTAATCCTATACTGTGGTATTGTCAGAGGTCTGAATCCCCCGCTTTTCCAGGAATTGCTTTAAAAAACTGTTTTAAGATATCTCTGTTCTGAGCCTGTGACTTTCCCTGGGCCTGCATAGTGATTTTCTGAATTCCCCTGTATATATGATTGCCTTTGAATGTCCTAGTCCTTAGATTGCTGGCTCCCCAAAGGGGAAAAATAGGAAAATAAAGAGGAGTAATAAAAGGTACCCCTATTTGAAATCCCCTGAAAGTTGTTTCAGCCAACGGGGAAGAGGATCGCAACAACGCAGTGGGTGGGAGAGCTGTGCAACAACGGCTGCCCTCCTCTGTGTCTGCACCTCTGTGATCAGAACCAGCAATCAGCAATCAGAACACAGATACCTCATATTTAGAGAGCAGGATCCCTATTGCTCACCCTGACTCCTACAAGCTACATACAAGCTACTTCAGGAACACATGCATGGATGCCTAGCATAGGTATGGGGGGTGGAAGATGGGTGTTTGCCATTAAGCTAGAGCTGAAACTGACCAAAATTGACTGCAGTTTTACTGTGCAAGTCTTACCCTGAAACTTGTACGCCTTCAAATAGACTTCAGGGTTCCAAAATACTTACACCAGACAGATTCTGCCAGGACAATTTGTGGTAAAGTGGATTCCTGGTGCTTCTACTTGGACATCTTCCAAGAATTCTCTTTCATACTGTCTTTTATTTAGACAGTGGATTATATTGGTTCCTAATACCTGGTGACAGAGAAAGAAGACACACACTCACGCGCACACGCACACACACACACACACCCCTGATATTTTGATTGGAGTTACATGGAATCTTTAGATAAAGTTGAGGAAAACTAATATCTTTAGAGTATTGTGTCTTTAAATCTATAAATACATTTATTTAGGTCTGCTTTGAAATATTTGTCAACAATGATAGTAGTTTTTAATATAGTTTATGTAAATAGTTTATTTCCTAGGTCCTAGATTTTATTTTCTGGTACTATTTTAAATGGTAATTTTTAAAAAAATTTCTAATTATTGTTGCAGAGATAAAAACATAATTTGTTCAATATTTTGACTTAAAATTAAGGAATTCTGCCATGATCCCTTATTAAATCTAATAATACTCATACATTTTTCAGTTATTTATTTTGGATTTTCTTACATAAGTGTGACATTTTTAATGTTTTCATTCCAATTGTTACGCATTTACTTACTTGTTTCTTTATTATAGAAAGAAACAGAAATCCTTTTCTCTTTCCTGATCTCAGAAGAAATTTTACAGTATTTTCTCAAACAGTATGATGCTTGCTATGTGACTTTTCTTTTTAAAATACATTCTTTTTCAGAATGAGGGGAAAGTTTAATTCTATTCTTAGTTAGGTGCTAGTTGTGTCATGGATGAATGTTAATGTTTATCCTTTGTACTTCTGGTACCCAGTGGTGTTATATCACCTTTAGGTATTCTGAAGAATTTACCAGAAAGCCATTGAAATTTTGTGTGTGTGTGCATGAGACTTTTAAAACTATGGGTTAAAACTGTCTAATACATTAATGACTAGACTTGGTATTCATTTTTGTGTAACTTTTGGGAAGTTGTGTTTTCCAAGGAATTTGTACCTTTCATTTAAAGTTTCAAAATTTTTTGGCATAAAGTAATTCAAAATGTCTTATTGTTCTTTTAAGACCTATCTAATCTGTAGTTATGTTTCCTTTTTTAAAAAAATTTAAAAAAAATAATTTTTAGGTAAGAGATGTAGCCTCACTATGTTACCCAGACTGCTCTCAAACTCCTGGGCTCAAGCAATCCTCCCCACTCGGTCTCCCAAAGTATTGCAGTTTCAGGCATGAGCTACCGTGCACAGCCTGAGTCTCCTTTTTATTTGAATATTTTTTATTCTTGCTTATATCGTGGCATCTTCCAATTGAGATTTCATTCTAGTAGTGTTGTGAAATGTTTCTCCTTATTCTCTAGTAATATTTCTTATTTTTTTCTAGTAACGCTTCTTATCTTAAATTCCATTTTGTCTAATGATAAGCATACCAGCTTTCTATTAGTTAACATTTGTGTGGTGTATATTTTCCCACTATATTTTATGCAATCTGTATGTGTATTTATCTTTAACATGTGTCTTTCTTAGGTAGCATATATTTGAATTTTCCTTTATCATTCAATTTGACAATTTTACTCTTTATTTGGAAAACACAGTCCCATTACATTTAATTTAATCTGATATTTTACAATATTTTACAATATTTTGAGAAAATATTTTACAATATTATATTTTACAATATTTTCTCAAAAAGTATGATGCTTGCTATGTGACTTTTCTTTTTAAATACATTCTTTTTCAGAATGAGGGGAAAGTTTAATTCTATTCTTAGGTATTTAACTAAGGTAATATAGTTAAATTTTCAAATTTTCAAATTTAAATTTGAAAATTTATGTTACCTTATATTTTCTATTTGTTCCATTTATTCTTTATTTCTTATTTTTACTTTGCACATTCTTTTCTCTTTATACTATTTATTTATTTTTTTGAGATGGAGTCTTGTTCTTGTCACCCAGGCTGGAGTGCAATGGCATGATCTTGGCTCACTGCCACCTCAGCCTCCCAGGTTCAAGCGGTTCTCCTGCCTCAGCCTCTGGAGTAGCTGGGATTACAGGCGCCTGCCACCACATCTGGCTAATTTTTGTATTTTTAATAGAGGTGGGGTTTTCGCCATGTTGACCAGGCTGGTCTCAAACCCTTGATCTGAGGTGATCCGCCCACCTTGGCCTCCCAAAGTGCTGGGATTACAGGTGTGAGCCACCCCCTGCCGGCCTTTCACATTCTTTTCAACATGTGACAGTGATAATCAGATAACCGTCACGTTTCCTATTCCTACCTCTATTCGCTTTTAGTTATACATTCCTTATTATTATTTCATTAGTTACATTGGGGCTCAGTGCACTAGAGAGGCTATCTTAAATGTATACTTTTCCACTTGCTTGTCAATACAAAGACTGGCATGACTTGGGCTGCCAACAAAGGTATATTCACATGTGAGAACAATTCATTACATTATCAGGCGTCTTTTCTCAGTTTTCTTGTTCCTTTCTGTGGTTTACAGATGAGGCTTCAGGCTTGACCAACTCTGACCGGCTGGCTGCTGAGACGCTGCTACTCAATGGCCCTTACTAAATGGCCTCATTTGATCATCACGTGATCTCCAGAAGCTGGACTTGATTATTCTTGCCAAACGAAATGCTGAAACCAACAATCTGAAAGGTAGTTCTTGCTAAGTAAGGGAGAGCTGTGGTTGTAGAGTGTGGTCACCCTGAACAGAGCAGACTGCTCGTGGAGCTCCAAGACTGGCAGACTTGGGAAGGGGGAGCGTTTAGAGACTGGATGACTTTGGCCGTGGACTCGGGCTTGGGACAGTGAGGCTGCCACTGACTGGCTGTCATTCAGAAATGTGGTTACTGATTAGAAAAAAGTTGTCTCAATTTGTCAGGGCTTAAAATCAGTTTTGGTAGTGACTTTTCGTCATGGTTAAAGAGTCTTCTTGAATTTGGACCTTTCTTTGGACTTGAGTTTGGAAAAACTAAGACATTTTTGTTCGCATTTTCATTCCACGCTGGAGAAAACTGAGGCTCAGACAGGCAAGTAACGTTCCCAGGGTCACGCATTCACTGGCTGGCATATTAAAGTTTTGAGCAAAGTCCACACTTTTCTTACACACTGTTGTCATTAGTAGTAGTTTTAGTAGTAACCGTAGCCGTACTTTTCGTTCACAGGTTCATAGAGTTGTTAATCCGACTCCTTACTGATAATCCAGTCTCACCATCATGCCCTACAAGACCTCTGGTTGTTTTATTCCGTTTCTTCTTCATCCTGGATCCCAACTCCCATCCCCTCTCCGCTCCTCCGACAGAATCACTCTTTCTAATGTCTTTTCATCTGTACCTAAATATTTGTGTAGCTTTGAAAAATCTGATTTGTCAAGGGTTATGTGTTCATTTTACATTTCCATACATGTTATTTTACTATGTATAGATCTCATTTGTTTCCTAATTTTCTTCACTCACCACTGTTGTGCAAATGCACTGACGTTTCTGTATGACCCTCTGCCAACCTTCGCTTCACGGCGTGCATCCACCGTGCCTTAACCTACCCCCGTTCCTCTTGTCACGGACCCCTGAATTGCCTCTGGCTCCCCCCACCACACACCTTACTGCAACATCCACACACTGGGGTCTTTACGGATTTCCCTGGGTTTCCACTCAGGAGTGGCACTGCTGGATCCTAGGAGATGCCCGTTAATTCCACTTGGCACAGACAGTTTGCTCTGTGTGGCAGACCACATTCCCATCAGCAGTGAGTGAGGGGTTCATTTTACCACACCCTCACCAGCATTTTTATACTCCTTGAAAGTTTGTCAGTTAGACGAATGGGTGCAAAATGTAATCTTATCATCGTTTTAACCTGCACCTCTGTGGTTGCCAAGGAAGTTGTGCGTCTCCTCCTCACTTAGCAGCCCTTCACGTTTGCCTTTCTGTGAAGATCTTATTCATATTCCTTAACCAGTTTAATAGTCTATTGTTTTTATTTTGTTGGATTTCACCATTTCCTTGCCTGTTCTAGATGCCAATTATCTTGTTGATTTTAAAAGATGTAGTCATTCTCCCCCCAGTCTGTCACTTGTTTACTTTAATGATGCCTTTTTATCTCAAACCCAGATTTTGAATGTTGCTATTGAAAGGGGAAAAGTTCCCTTATCCCTCTCGCAGGGCGTGTGACAGAGGAGTGGCTCACTTCTTCAGCGCCCCGCTGCTCAGACCTGTAGGGGAGCATGCAGATGGGCCGGTTGTGGGGCTCCGACCACATGGCAGCGTCTAGGGGTGAATGTTTACAGCTCCTGAAGCCCCAGCGGGCGTGTGTTACAGGACGCTCTTTTAGTTCAGCCATCTATAGGCAGCTTGTATTAGCTCAATTAGATACCCTTTCTTATCACAAGGACACAGGGATTTCTGTATCCCGGGGTTTCTTGCCTTGGTGTACTGGAAGAATCAGGTCACTCGTGGGCTTGGAGAATAAGTGTAAGGTTTTTTTTTTGTTATTATGACTATTTTTTTTGAGAAGGAGTCTCGATCTGTCGCCCAGGCTGGAGTCCAGTGGCACAATCTCGGCTCACTGCAGCCTCTGCCGCCCGGGTTCAAGTGATTCTCCTGCCTCAGCTTCCCGAGTAGCTGGGACTATGGGTGCTCGCCACCATGCCCAGTTAATTTTTGTATTTTTAGTAGAGACGGGGTTTCACCATATTGGCCAGGCTGGTCTTGAACTCCTGATCTCGTGATCCACCCTTCTCAGACTCCCAAAGTGCTGGGATTACAGGCGTGAGCCACCGTGCCCGGCCTAAGTGCAAGGTTTTATTGAGTGGAAGTTCTCAGCAGATGGATAGGGAGACAGAAGGGAGAGAGAGTGGGAAGGTGGGTTTCCCTTGGAGTCGGGCAGCTCAGCGGCCCAGGCTCTCCTCTGACCTCCCTGGCTGAACTCCACGTCATTCTGCAGGTCAGTGGCCTGCCAGGCCTGTGCCCGTGTCTGTCAGTGTGCTGTTCCGCTGGGGCCTTCTTGACATCCAGCTGTTGGGTCTTCTTCCACTGATGTGTTCCTCTTGAAGTCCAGCCACGTGTGTGTGTCCGATGGGGTCATAGGCATAGATGGGGGTGTGGTGGGCCAGGGTGGTCTTGGGAAATGCAACATTTGGGCAGGAAAACAGAAACGCCTGTCCCCACCTAGGTCCATGGGCACAGGCCCTGGGGTGGAGCCATAGCCAGGGACCACACCCTCCTCTACCCAGCACTTCCCTGCCCCCCTTCCATATCACTATGGGAAAATCCAATTTTTTTTCACCTTAGATTTTGTACATTTGGGGTATTACATAAAATGTGCATATTCAGTTCAAGATAAAAAATTTTCTCCAACAATCTTCTATTAGCTTTATTTTTATTCCTTTTCATTTGAGTTTTTAATCAATCTAGAGATCATTTTATTTAAGATGTAAGGAAGAGTTCCAATTTTAATTTTATCCATCAGGCAAGCCAGTGGTACCCAAAGCCATCTATTAAAAAGAGTCTATTGCTGTCTCACTGACATGTGTCACTTCTCTCATAAAACAGATCCTTAAACACACATGGGTCTGGTGTTGAGCTTTCTGTTTTATTCCACTTATGAGTTTAATATTTCTATACCAAAACTGCACTTTTTTTAAAGTAGTATTTTGTGGAATTTTTTTCATATCTTATAGGCCAAGTCTCTTTTATTCTCCCTTTCTCTGAAATTGTTTATTTTTTAAAGAATTTTATTTTTTCATGTAAATGTCAGAATAAGACTGTTGAAGTCTTCAAAAATTGCTCCTAAATTTTTTTTTATCAGAGTCTCATTTAACTATGGCTTTTGGGGAGAACTGCCATTTCTTCAAATGTTAAACTATCCCATTATGGGATATGGTATATTTTCTCTTTATTCTAATCTTTTTTTATATCCTTTAATTAATTTTAAAACTTTCTAAAGAATCATGAATTCTTTGTTAGATTTATTCTTAGATATATTTAAGTTTTTCTTGTTATTGTAAATGTTATTTTTTTTATTATATGTTTTAGTTAGAAATAACCAGTTTGAAGAAACATCACGGTACAGTTGAAATCACACCTCTTAATTTTTGTAGAACTCTTAATTCCCATATTACGTGCATTGATTCTGAGGCATTTTCTATTTAGGTGATCATACCATCTGCAAATAAGGATAGCCTTGACTTGTCTTGATATATTCTTCTACCTCTTGTTGATCTTTCTCTTGATGAGTCCATTGGACAGCTTTGTCAGTAGCAATAACATTGCATTTTTCTTTTTCTTTTTTTTTTTTTTTTTTGAGACGGAGTCTTGCTCTGTCACCCAGGCTGGAGTGCAGTGGCCAGATCTCAGCTCACTGCAAGCTCCGCCTCCCGGATTTACGCCATTCTCCTGTCTCAACCTCCCGAGTAGCTGGGACTACAGGCGCCCGCCACCTCGCCCGGCTAGTTTTTTGTATTTTTTAGTAGAGACGGGGTTTCACCGTATTAGCCAGGATGGTCTCGATCTCCTGACCTCGTGATCCGCCCGTCTCGGCCTCCCAAAGTGCTGGGATTACAGGCTTGAGCCACCGCGCCCGGCCAACATTGCATTTTTCTTGTTTCCGGTATTAAAGGAGCCATGCTTCAAGTCCATCCTCTGAATATGGTATTTGTCAAAGACAAGCATAGTTATTTATCAGATAAAGAACATTCTCCTTTAGTTATAGTTTTCTGGAAATACTGTATGTAATAATAATAATGGAATGTAAATAATTTTATGTAAAAATATGTTGGATATTTATAAGTGCTTTGTTTTTTTTTTTTGCTTCTACTGACCTAGTCAGTATTTTTTTCTTTCTTCACCTTAGTATCTTAAAGTGGTGAATTAAATTCATAGGTTTTCTGATGTTAAAATTTTTTTCATTCTTTTGATGAACTCTATATTATTTTAACACAACATTAAAGTCAATTAGCAAATATGTAGGTAAGACTATTCATAAGTGAAGACAGCCTATACTTCGCATTTTAAAGTGTTTTTTTTTTTTTTTAAACCAGCTTTGGAATCAAGCAACCAATTTTATAGTTAACAGAAGCTCTCTGTCTCTCTGTCATTATTTGAAACAACTTGTGATTTGTGTAAGACATAGATTCTTTCTTGTTTAAAAGTTTGATGTAACTTTTTTTGTGGAATGTTCTTGGCCTGATTTTTTACTGCCTTTTTTTTTTTCCCTCTTAGGGGAGGTTTTAATTACCATTGTGAATTTTAAATGAAAATCTATCCTTGCTCCAATTTGGAATATTATACTTTTCCAAAAATGTGTGCATGTTGCCTGTGTTTTCAAATTGATGACTTTATAAAAAAGATTTTACATTGTTTGTGCAGTTATTTCCTCTTTTGGATTCTGTTTTGTAAATTTGCATCTTCCCCTTATTGTATTGACTAGATTTGCCAGAGCTTTTTGTATATTTCATTAATATTTTAAAGAAATAGCTTTTGGTTTTGTTAATCTTCCCTATTTCATTGATGTATGTCCTTATCTATTTTATTTTCTTCTTCTTTTTCCCCTTTGGGTTGCTTCTGTTTCTTGTTTGTTTTCTGCTTGAATTGAATACTTAGCTCATTTTTTCTTACTTTCTGATAAGTACATTTAAACATATGCAGCTATCATTACAGTGTGGCTCCATTATTTTGTAATTCTCTTATTTTTCACTCTGTATCTTAAAGTCTTTTTAGCAGAATGACGTTTTAGTTTTTGAACATATGGTATTTTATTTTTTGTAATCATTTTTGTTATTGGTTTCTAATTTCATTGCTTTGTGCTCAGGGAACAGACTAAGCTGGGTGGATTGTTTGGACTGATTGTAGCTTCCGACCTCATCCATCATCCTTGGTTGTGAAAGCTGCCCTCCACACAGACATATATTTTGCTCTGGGATTTTTAATAATCTTGTCAATCAAATTTTATATGTATTTATGCTTTTTTGTTTTGATTTTTTTTTTTTTTGTCCCTCTAATCTACCAGTTTCTGATAGGACTTTGTTAAGATCTTGGGCAATAAATTTTGTTGTCTCTGTTCTCTCGTAATGCTGTCAGTTGTTATTTTATATATTGTGATGGGCTATTTTAAAGGGCATATATATTCATAACTACTATATCTTCTTGATCTAGCACACTGTTGTGTCAGTATATAACATTGCTTTTTGTCATCATCATGTTTTTCACCTTAAAACCCATTTAGCCCAATACTAAAAAGTTTTACCTTGTATTCAAAAAAAATTCTTATTGAAACAGCCTTTGGAAACTACACATATACTTTCCTTTTCATTATTTCATGTATCAATTTACGTAAGTTTTCATAGCCATTTTTATTTCTCATCATCAATCAACAAATTGGTATTCTGAATTTAACTCTTGGACTAGAGATTCTGCTCTTTGTGTGCTGAGAATTTAGTTTGCAGAGACCCAGGTCTGCATCCGTGATGAGGACTCAACTTTGCCACACCTTAGGGGAAGAGCCCCCTGTCTTCTCCCCAGTGCTGTGTGATGCAGATTCCTTTTGCAACCTGCCTGCCTCCCTCTCTCCCCCTCTCTTTCCCTTTTTCCTTCCTTCCTTCTTTGAATGTTACTTCTTTTCCTTCTCTGAATGGTAATAATACAGGCATATGGTAAATGGCACAAACATTGCACCTGTTGATAAGTAAGGAAAGGGAGACTCCCCTGTAAGTGCTCATGACCTCAACACCAGGTCATGAGATGGAATATTACCAGCAGCCTGGGGTGCCCTGTGTGCCCCCAGCTGTCTGCAATCCTTTCTGTCTCACTCGCCTCTAGGTAACAACTATCGTCACCGTGGACTTATTTTCTTGCGTTTCTTTATGGTTTTAGCTTTGGACATTCAGTTCTGCCTGTGCCGTTTCATGCAATGAAATCATAGGTGAGTCTCACATCAGTGGAACTGTACCTGTCCTGTTTCACTCAACGTTATGTTTTGATGTTTTGGGTTTCATGCATAGTTTTGGATGCACCTGTACTTTACTGATTTTTGCACAGTCGAGGAGTTTGTTGTATGGCTCTACCACCATTTAATTTTCTACAGTTCAGTCGATGGACACTGGAGTTGGTTTCTAGTTTGGGGCAATTCCAGGCCCGGTTGCCAGGAAGGGTTTCACATGTGTGTTCTAGTGGGCGTGCCAGTGAGTTTGCCTAGAGTTTGTACCTAATCGTGAATTGCTGGGTAGGAGCTGTGTACCTGCAACTTGACTAGATAGTGAATTGCTGGGTAGGAGCTGTGTACCTGCAACTTGACTAGATAGTGAATTGCTGGGTAGAAGCTGTGTACCTGCAACTTGATAATATCAAGTGTGTCCCAAAGTTGACATTCCAGTTAGATCTCTCACCACCACAGTTTGTGAGCTGTTATTGTTCTGTGACCACACTGATAGTCATATTTCCAGTTGTTTACTAAAGGGCTAATAAGTTACAAATACATTCATTTGCTTTTCAGTCTAGTAGGCACGTCTTGGCATGGCTTATTTTGCCTTCCCCTGATTAGTTTGTTAATCATTTTTATCCTCTCTTTCTAAGTATCTGTTCCTATATTTTTGTCTACCTTTTGGGGTTGCTTGTCTTTGTATTGATTCGTGTGAGTTAAAGAAAAAAAAACGCTTGGCTGGGTGCAGTGGCTCACACCTGTAATCCCAGCACTTTGGGAGGCCAAGGAGGGAGGCTCATTTGAGTCCAGGAGTTCAAGATAAGCCTGGGCAACATAGTGAGACCCCATCTCTACTAAAAATAAACAAAATTAGCCAGACGTGATGGTGTGCACCTGTAGTCCCAGCTAGTCAGGAAGTTGAGGTGGGAGGATCGCTTGAACCTGGGAGGTTGAGGCTGCAGTGAGCCGTGATCATGCCACTGCACTCTAGCTTGGCAGACAGAGCAAGACCCTGTCTCAAAACAAAACCAACAAAAACAAAACCACATGTATATGCTTTGGAGATGAGCTCTGTTTTTTGGTTGGAAGTGTTGGAAATACCTTCTCCTGCTCTGTGTCGTTTCTCACTCTCGCCTGATGTCTTTTGATGACCAGAAGCTCCTAAATGCAGTGCAAATTCATCCATTTTTTTATGCCTGAGAAAATCTTATTTTACCCTAGTATTAAATAATATATTAGCTTGATATAACAATCTGGGCATCATTCTTTTCTTAATATTTAAAAATTATTGTTACACTATCGCTTGGCTTCCATTGTTGACAATTGTGATACCAACTTGATTTTTATTTATATTTTATTTATTTTATTTATATTATTGGCATTTTTTTCCTGATAACTTTTAGATTTTTTCCTTATTTCTGATGTTTTAAACATTTCTTTTACCTTTGTCTAGTTTTGCTTCTTTCTTTCTTTCTTTCTTTCTTTCTTTCTTTCTTTCTTTCTTTCTTTCTTTCTTTCTTTCTTTCTCTTTGAGGCTTTTCAATTCAAGGTCTTGCATTTTCTTTATTTCTTGCTCATTTAGGGCATCCTCTAGTCTCTGTTCATTTCTCTGCCCTTCTGGCACTTCTGTTGCATGCACTTGGCACTTCCCTCCTCCAGCTCCCTCCTTGTATTTTCTGTCTCTCCATTCCCCTTTTGTGCTTCCTGGCTTTCCTGGCCCTGTCTTGCCCTTCCACTCCAGCTCCCTCCTTGCATTTTCCGTCTCTCCATTCCCCCTTCCTGCTTCCTGGTGCTGGCCCCATCTTGCTCTTCCACATACTGATATGTCCTCAGCTGTCTCCATTCTGTCACTCAACTCATGCACTCAGTTTTAAACACCAACTATTATTTCTTCCAAATGTATCATCTCCAATGTAGTCTTCTTTATAATTTACTTCAGCTGCATGTCTTCGTCTTTTCTCTTTTATAAGATCTCTCCTTTCTACTTTGATATAGTTTTGTTGAAAACATATTGATGAGAGCCCCTAAATGCCATGGTTTTGCATTGTGAGTGAGCTCGGAATCCCTGAGGACATTAAGCACGGTGGCCAGGGATGCGTCCCTGGGGATGTGATGGCGGCTCGGCCTGGCTTTTGGCTTTCGTCCTGGGTTGTACGCAGAGGAGAGATGCCTCAGGAAGGAGTCTCCAGGGCTAGTCTATGTATCTCGCCCTTGCACTGCTTTTTTTTTTTTGAGACAGCATTTTGCTCTTGCTGCCCAGGCAGGAGTGCAATGGCATGGTCTCGGCTCACTGCAACCTCCGCCTCCCGGGTTCAAGCGATTCTCCTGCCTCAGCCTCCTGAGTAGCTGGGGCTACAAGCACCTGCCACCACGCCTGGCTAATTTTGTATTTTTACTAGAGACAGGGTTTCTCCATGTTGGTCAGGCTGGTCTCAAACTCCTGACCACAGGTGATCTGCCTGCCTCGGTCTCCCAAAGTGCTGGGATTACAGGTGTGAACCGCCGTGCTCAGCCTGCACTGCTTTTTAAAAAAGATTTTCATCTTACTCTTAGTGTTAATCATGTAATCTTCCAGACCTGGGGGTGGTGGGGCAGCGGAGAGAGACCGTAGGGTTGGCAGGACCATCAGATCTGTGGCTCCCTCCTGGGGTCTCCATGAGGCCTCCAGTGAATAGCACTCTTCTCCCTGTCTGTGGCCCCCAGGCCTAGACGGGTGAGAAAGGGTGAAGATGGAGACCAAAACGTTGCCTTCATGGTAGAGGCTTGTTTAGAGGCCAGAGCTCTAAAGGGACCTGCAAGCTGAACCCATGAGAAGGGGGACCTTCTTCCCTGTGGGCTCCACAGACCAGCCGCATCCCAGGGAGGAAGGGCACAGCTTAGCAGGCCCAGCCACTTTCCAGCGCAGAGTGAGTGGAGGGTGGGAGAGGCTGGGAGTGTGGGAACTGGGGCAGGGAAGGCATTCAGCTCTTCAGCGTGCTTCCTGCACGTCTGCTGAAAGCAGTCCCCATGTCAGCGAGACCGAGCCTCCGCCGAGGTGATAGCAGCTGCATTTCTCCCTCATAGGTCTTTGTCTGGCATTGTCTCACTCAGCACAACATGGGAAGAAAGGGGAAGAAAGGGTGCTCCCCTCTCTGCCTGCTCACCCCCCTGAAAACCCTCACTTTTCTCCACTGGGGGCGGCTGCATTTTCCACCCCAGGAAGCAGACACCTTTTGCGACCTCAGGGCCCCTCAGGGCCTGTGCTCACCCGGCATAGCCCCCACCTCTCTCTGGCTGCTATGGTGCTTACAGGGCTTGGCTCAGGGAAGGTTGCCGGCAGGCCTGGGCTGCTTTGTCATTTGTTGGAAACCAGAAGCTTCTGTGTTCCTTTCACCACTGGAGCTGGATTTTCTCAGCTGCATGCACAGCTCCCGGCCTGGGCTGTATCTTCTTGGGGAGGTGGAATTTGCTACCTCCAGGGTGGAGCAGTAGTCGGTATTCGTGGAACAATCGTAGAAGTAAGCAGGCCAGAGGTGAATGAAACGTGGGGACATTAGCACTGGGGACTGGGGCGCACCTTGCATGGGGGGAAGGGGTGTCCCTTACATCAGGGGCATGGACTGTCTAGAGAGACACGATTTCTCCTTCAACTCCAGGTGGTGCTTCAAATCCTGCTGGTGTCCAGAGGCCTGGACTCTGTCCCCATCCTGTAAGGATTTCCGTGACTGCTGCGGTGGGACTGGCGTCACATTCTCATTGCGGGACAGGCTTTCCTTGGTTCTAATCCTGAGCCTAAGAATGGGAGGTTTGCCTAGGCAATGTCATCGTCCTGACCAGCGACAGTTGTGCCTTAGGCAGTGCCATCGTCCTGACCAGCGACAGTTGTCCCTTAGGCAGTGCCATCGTCCTGACCAGCGACAGTTGCTCCCTAGGCAGTGCCATTGTCCTGACCAGCAACAACTGTCCTTTAAGTGGTCCCCTGATTGGCTTTTGTTCCTCCTGAGGCCTGGACGCTGAAGTGTCGAAAGACCACAGAACTTGGCAGACTGAGAACCCTAATGATCATGTGCTCAGATGTCCACTAACATCAATTGTGTGGAAAATCTGGAGTAATTAGGAAATGATTCTGAACTAGAGAAAATGTTCCCATAAAATGTGAGGCACTTTATATCCTGGAGGAGTGAATATTTTACCAACTCGGTCTTATGTGTAAAATGCAGTATTCTGAGTTACCAAGTTTCACTACTGAAATTCTTTTAAGTCGGATGGCAGCATGGAAGTTTCTGGAAGCTGAATTCTGAATAGTTTTAATCTTTCTTTGAGCCTTGGTTTCCTCATCTGTAAAGGGCATAATAGCTTTGTAAACTAAACTAACAGGATGGAATGAAAGGACAGCAGATTTTCTTATAGTGTTGCCTCCCAAAGAATCTTAATTTTAATTTCAGGAAGAAACAAAAATGTGCAAGGATGTTAAAAAAATATTTTCGCTAGTTATCATTCAGCTTCAGTGTCTCCATCATTTGCATCAGTATGGCTCAATGGAAGTTCAGGGAACGTTCTCTGAGCCAGGCTGGGGCTTCTGGTGGGAACTGGCTTCCCCAGGAGGAGCCCCTCGTGCCCGCACGGTGGAGGCCTAGTGCAGGCAGGTCGAGGAACCAAGGGCTGTTTGGGGGTGACCCAAGGAGAACCAGCCCTTGAGAAAGGTGCGGGTTTAGTGTCCAGGCCTTGGGGAGCCAGGAGCCCTCTGTTGGGGGTGTGGCCCATGGGACACGCGGTGAGGCAGGAGCCGAGTACAATCACAGGCAGAAGCACAGGCAGAAGCTGGGTCTAAACCAGGCCAGCAAGCGTGAGGTCACAGGTCCATTCACCCACCCACGTTTGCACCTTGGGGCAAGGCCTCCAACCAGTGTGTGGTGAGTAGGGGGTCTCCTTGTGTGAGTAACGGGATGGGAAGAGAAGCGAGGTTGTAGAAGCCACCAGAGGTGTTGATGTGGAGGCTGGGAAGGGACTCTGTTGGTCTTCTCAGCATGGGTGTGGCCGGAGGGAACTGGAGTGGGGGGCACAGGGGTGGGACTGAAGGCAGGTGTGCTGGTGGAGCCGGCCCTGCCACCAGGGGCCAGGAGGGGACTAGTGACTGGGGGTGTATGGAGGTAAGCGTGGTGTGTGGGGGCAGCGAGGTACGTGGGAGAGGAACGGTGGATTCTTGGCCTCAGACTCACTATCAGGACTCCCAGCCAGGCTGGACCACAAGGTCGGAAAGTGGCCCCGACTGGAGTGGAGGTGCCTGGAGGCTTCTGGGCAGGTGCAGCCATGATGACAGCCGGCATCGAGGCCCTTCCTCTGCAGGCCACCAGGTTCAGGCCCTGGCTGTTTGGGTTCAGGGTTTATGGGTGATGGGCGCCCAGCCCAGTCAGGGTCAGCGGGGAGAAATCCAAAGCCAGTGTGAGAAGTAGGCTCCAGGCCCATGTGAAACAGTGGGGAATGGCTTCCGGAGAAGCCACCGGAGCTGCGCCTCTTGCCCTCGGTCCGGTCCTCCTCCGCACTCCAGCACAGCCGGGTCTTCCAGGGTCCTTTCCTCCTGCGGCCTGGGCGTGGCCGTCTGCGGAAGAAGGGAGGAGGAGCCGTCCGGCATCCCGGAAATGGAGCCTCCGGGGTCTGCGTCACTCGGAAAGGCACGGGCTCTCCCAGGCCAGAGTATTTTAGTCCCAGAAGCCTTTGTCCACCTCCTCCCTGAGTCATTGTGGCTTTGTGTGGGTCCAGGAGCAGAGACCGGCAGGAAGGACGCTGCTCCTGCCTGCGTGAAAAGCCCCTGGTGCACAAACGCCTCTCACTCCTCTCACCATCAGGTAAACACCCTGGCCCCCCCTTTTGCCTTATCTGCCCCACCCCCACAGGCACACACGTCTACCCTGTTCATCACTGCACTTTTACTTAAAATAGCCCAAGGCTTCCCATGTCTAGAAGACAGAATCTCTATCCTGGTGCTTTGTACTCCGCCTTCTGATGACCTCTTCAAGCCGAATCTCCTGCCAGCCTCCCGCTCTGTGCTCCAGGGCCCCGAACTGCACACAGGTGTCCCCGAACTGCACACAGGTGTCTCTGGATGCCGTGCCCTTGCATACTTCTGTGTCTTTGTCCATGCTGTTCTCTCACCTGGCACTTCCTCTCTGGCTGTGCACACCGGGCAAACTCCTATTCATACTACAAAACCCAGCTCTAACACTCCCTGCTCAAGAGTCTTCTTGGACCCAGAGAGGCAGAATTCATAACCTTTCTCCTGTTGCCCTTTGGATTGTAATCAATCCCCACTCTGAGTGGGCAGACAAAAGCCTTTCCTGAGAAGCAGGCTGGGCGTCCTGGGGTCCTGCGTTTGATGTACCCCCCCATGCTGTGCCTGGCTAGAAAGGAGGCACAGCCTGCAGAGCATCCGTTCTGGACTGAACCCGGGAGCCATCAGCAAGGTCCGGGCAAGTGTTGGGGGCTTGGAAGAAGGACGCTTCACTCTGAGATTGAACGTGACATTTATTTTTCTCCCACATACTACCCAGTCTTGACTTTGCAGAGAGTTAAAGCAAATAGTAATGCAGGACGGATTTGTTACATATTTATTTATTTCCCTTGAAATCTCTACGGCTGCAAAGAAGGTGTTTATTTTAAAATTTAAATTGTAGCTAGCAGAGTGTTGCAGTGACTCACTTAATCACCTCCTTCGCCCGACCCCCGCCACCAAACTCCCTGCTGCAGCTTCCCGTTCAAATGTTCCCTTCACAATCGAGATTTTCTCCACCGGGTGACTGACAGATGGCCTGGCTGTTTTGGATGCCACTGCCAAATCACTGATTTTGAGGAATTAAAAAAATCACAAACACTTACCTCAAATGCAAAAAAATGAAAAGGAACTCCTTTCTCATTTCCTTCCTGGTGTGGGGAAGTGTGTGGTCTACACCAGGCCTTGTTACAAATCTGCACCCCGCTGCTGTTCCATTATCCCTGCAGTAGAGAAATTCCAGAGCCTGGGGTCCTGGGCTCAGGCCCTTGCCCTCATGACCAGGCAGTGGCAGCAGCTCTTCCCACTAAGCTGCTGGGAAGGAGTCCCAGGGTCTCTTGGAAAATGTTACTGACTTCTCCTAAGACTAGTATTGCTTCTCCATGTACCCCCAGTTTCCCTCCTTACAGCCCATCCTTCATATAGTTACCCAATATAATTGTGCACACCTGGCAAACTCCTATTTATACTACAAAACCCAACTTCAACACTGCCTCCTCAGGAGTCTTCTTGGACTCAAACCATCTGAAAGGCAAGCCTGGTGGAGTCCACCTGCTAGACAGCCTAAAGAAGCTCCTTTTGCCTTTGGTGGGAAGCTCAGACTTCCTGACAAGGTCCATGTGACCCCTCCTGGCCTGATTCCTGCCCCTGCTCTTGCTGCTCAACCTCCTCCCTCCCACTCTGTCCCCATGTCCATCCAGATGGAACTATTTGGTGCATCTCTAATCATCTGTGGTGATGGAATGGTATTTTTCTGTCCATCACAGATGGTATTTTGAAAATTACAGCAAAAAGAAGTTACTCAAAAACTGAAAGCAAACAGCATACAAAATACAGACGCCACTTTTTTTTTTTTTTGGAGACAGAGTCTTGCTCTATCCCCCAGCTGGAGTGTAGTGGCACCATCTTGGCTCACTGCAACCTCCGCCTGTTGGGTTCAAGTGATTCTCCTGCCTCAGCCTCCCGAGTAGCTGGGATTACAGGCTTGCGCCACCACCCCAGCTAATTTTTGTATTTTTAGTAGAGAGAGGGTTTCACCATGTTAGGCTGGTCTCAAACTCCCGACCTCAGGTGATCCTCCCACCTTCGCCTCCGAAAGTGTTGGGATTATAGGCATGAGCCACCACAGTCGGCCTAGACTTCACTTTTTATTATTAATTTCAACAGACATAAAATTACTCTGTCAGTTTTCTACAAACATTTCTAAACACTTACTCTCAGTTTTTGTTTTCATCTCATCGAGGACTGCACCAAAGGCTGGACTGGCACAGGTCTGCACACCACACTGGAGAAACTCTGATCGAGAGTTTCTGGAAGAGCCGGCGTGCTCTCTTGCCCCAGGATTGCTCATGCTGTAGCCTCTGCCAGGGACCCCTCCACCTTCTGTGGGCAACCGAACTCTCACTCCCCTTCCAGACTCAGTTTCGGAGCCTCCCCTCCTTCAGACATCTTCCTGGACCTTGTCCAAGTCAGGTAAGCAGCTCATCCTGCCTGTGGGATAGATAGCATAGGCAGTGTGTGTCTTCAGTGACTAGACCTGTAGTAAATGCATGAACATGAAGATGCTGCTTTACACCAGTGCTTCTCAAAGTGCGGGCCACAGATCTCCATGTGAGTCCAGCCACTTTGGGTTCAAAGCTCACTTGCAAGGGAATTCTTTCATGGTGTGATCTCGGGAAGAGCACACTTGGCTCCACAGAATCTAAAGATGATTTACAAAGACATGTGGTGTGGTTTGCTTGCAGGCCAGGAACTGATGTCTTGCTTTCTGTGCCCATTTGTTGACTCTAACGAGAAACATTAATGAGATGTCCCTCAGCAGATGGTAGGTATGGGGGCATCAAAACAGTTTTACAACTGAAATCCTTACGCTGAAAAGGGTAAGGCAGAGGCAGAGAAGATAGGAAAAGGACGCAGATGGAACATCTAGAGATGAGGCCGGGTGCGGGGACTCACGCCAGTAATCCCAGCACTTTGGGAGGCTGAGGCAGGCAGATCACGAGGTCAGGAGTTCGAGACCAGCCTGGCCAACATAATGAAACCCCATCTCTACTAAAAATACACAAAATTAGCTGGGCAGGGTGGCAGGCACTTGTAATCCCAGCTACTCAGGAGGCTGAGGCAGGAGAATCGCTTGAACCCAGGAGGTGGAGATTGCAGTGAGCCGAGATGGCGCCATTGCACTCCAGACTGGGTGACAGTGCAATGCTCTGTCCCAAAAATAAATAAATAAATAAATAAAAATAAAAAAAAAGAAACGTCCAGAGATGAGAAGTGTGATGTGCGAGATGAGAAGCACACAGGATGGGATGAACAGCAGAGCAGACACTGCAGGAGAAATATTAGTCATCTTGAGGCACAGCTATGGTGACTACCCAAAATGAAACATGGAGAGCAAAGAGTAATCTTGGGGACACTTTTTATTGTTGAGAGGTGCTCTACTTTTTAGAGAGATGCCATTTTGTTTATCCATCCAATGGCTGATGGACGTTTGGGTTGCTTCTAGCTGTGGCTATTACAAACAGAGCAACTGTGAGGATTCTAGCACACATCCCGGTGTAGACACATGTTTGCATTTCTCTTAAGTGGATGCTGAGGTGTGGAATTGCTGGGTTTATGGCAAGCTTGTGTTTAACTGTTTAGGAAATTGCCAGAATTATTTCCAAAGTGGCTGTAGCATTTTATACTCCCACCAGTTACCCATAAGAGTTCCATTTCTTCCCTCCTCACCAACAGCTGTTATTGTCTTCCCCTTTGATTGGAGCCATTCTAATAGGTGTGAAATGGTATCTCTTTGGGGTTTTTAATTTTCACTGTTAAAATGTCTAATGATGTTGAGCATCTTGTCACGTGCTTTAAACCATGTGCATGTCTGTACCGGTGAACAGTCTATTTGAATGTTTCCTTTTTTTTTTTTTTTAGATTGGGTTGTTTTCCTTCTTATTAATTTGCAAAAATTCTTTATAGAGTCTAGATACAAGTCCATTATCAGATACATGATTTGCACGTATGTTCTCCGGCCTTTGCATTGTCTTGTCATTTTCTTCATGATTTCTTTGGAAAAGCAAACATTTTTATCTTTGAAGGGGTCCAGTTTATGAAATTCTTTTTTATGGCTCATGCTTTGGGTGTCATATTTGAGAAATCTTGGTCTCACCAGAGGTCACAAAGATTTTCTCCTTTTACTTCTAGAAGTTCTAAAGTTATAATTACTACATTGAGGTCTACGATACATTTTGAGTGAATTTGTTTTGCATATGGTGTGAGGTAAAGCTCTAAGTCCTCCTTCTCCACCTCTGTTCCCCTTTCACTTCCTCTACCTCCTCCTCCTCCTTCGTATGGATATTCTATTGTTTCAGCACCATCTGTGGGAAAAACTCTCCTTTTTCCATTTAATTGTCTTGGCGCCTTTGTTGAATGAATCATAAATGTTAAGGACTCTCAATTCTGTCCCATTGATCTACATGTCCATCCCCATGCCAATATCACATTCCCTTGATTGTTGTAGCTTTAAAGTAAGTTTTGAAACCGGGAAGAGTAAGTCCTCCAACTTTGTTCTTCTCGTTCATAATTACTTGTGCTATTCTACGGCCTTTGTATTTAAATACACGTACTAAGATGAATACATCATCATATAAATAAAAAACCTGCTGGTATTTTGTTTGGGCTTACATTGGATCTATGAATCAATTTAGGGGAGAATTACTATCTTAACAATGTTGAGTCTTTTAATCCATAAACATGGATGTCTATTTATATAGATCCTGAATTTATCTCCAGAGTACTTTATAATTTTCAGTGTACAAGTCTAGCACTTTTTAATTAAATGTATTGCTAAGTATTTTATTCTCACTGATGCTACTTTTGAATGGAATTAGTGTTTTTAAATTTCATTTTTAGTTAGCTTGTTACTCATGTAGAAATACACTTGGCTTTTGTATCAGAAATTGTATTGTATGACCTTGCTAAATCTGTTGATTTGCTCTATTGGGTTTCTGATGTTCCTTGGGAGTTTCTGCACATAGGATCATATTGTCTACAAATTAAATACATTAAAAAATTGGCAGAACTAAATGGAGAAATAGACTCAAAATTGTATGTGGTGATAACACCCATTTTTTGGTGTGACAGAAGTGGACACAAAATCTTTAAGGATACAGAAGATGAGCATAAATCTATCAACAAACCAGATGCAGCTGACGTTTGTAACACACCGCATTTAACGATTGCAGATACGCGTTCTTTCCCTGTGCATAGGAAAAGTTCACCATGACAAAACAATCATACATTGTGGCATAGAATATGTTTCAGTAAATTCTGTAGGAGTGAAATTTAAATGATATGTTTCTTGGTCACAATAAAATGTAATAGAGGGAGGGAGCACTTTACAAGTCGTTTAAATAAATTGGTGCAAAAGTAATTGCGGTTTTTGCCACCAACCTGATATTATGAGAGCAAAGCCTGATAAAGACACTGCAAACAAATTAGAAATTAATTTAAAAAACCCAAATAGTTGGCAATTAAAGTAAAAAAAAAAAATTCTCCTGAGTCAAATAAATCATAGTGAAAATTAGAAACTACTTTGAACTAAATGAAAATAAAAGCATATACAAACTATGAACTGGAGTTGAAATAATGGTTAGAAAGAAATCCATAAATTTTAATGTGTAATTAGGAGGGAAGAAAGTTTTAAAGCTAATGATCTACCTTAAGAAGCTAGAAAAAGAAGAAAAAATTAATACCAAGGAAAACAGGATAATAAAAACAATGAAAGCTAGACCAGGATTAAATGATTATCACCCTATTTCAAATGGGTACATGCTCCATAACGTAATCTATAGAATCAGTGAACTCACCGTAAAGAATCTGGCCAGGCACGGTGGCTCACGCCTGTAATCCCAGCACTTTGGGAGGCTGAAGCGGGTGGATCACCTGAGGTCAGGAGTTCGAGACCAGCCTGACCAACCTGGAGAAACCCCATCTTTACTAAAAATACAAAAGTAGCTGGATGTGGTGGCCCATGCCTATAATCCCAGCTACTTGGAAGGCTGAGGCAGGAGAATTGCTGGAACCCGGGAGGTGGAGGTTGTGGTGAGTTGAGATTGCACCATTGTACTCCAGCCCCGGGCAACAAGAGCAAAACTCTGTCTCAATAAAAAGAATCCAGTGAAATCTTTGTGCCACTTGACAAACTAATTTTAAAGTTTGTGTGGAAGAAAATTTGCAAAAGAAGAATACATAAAATTTTTTTTTGTTTGTTTGAAAAAGCAAAACAAGGGAAGAGTTGTCCACAAGACATGAAATTGTAGTGTGGTGTTGAAGTAATTAAATCAGCATACTGTTGGTGGCAAAAAAAATAATAAATTGAATAAATAAGGGGGAAAACACATTGATGTAAACATAAGATTTCAGTGTATAGTAAGTGTATAAGAGAGGCATTTCAAATTCGTGGTGAAATAGACTGTTAAGGAAATGATATTGGAACAAATATCTAACCATATAAGAAAGCATAATGTCATAATAGATGACATTAAACAGTAAATGCTAAATATTAAATCATGAACTATTAGAAAAAATATGAATTTATGATAATCACTTGGTATCTAAAATCTTTTCCAAAACAAGGTGCAGAATTTGGAAGCCATGAGGAAATAAGAAATACAGAGATATTTGACCTAATTGAAACAAAAATAAAGTACTTTAATAATGAAACACATCATAAACCAAATTTAAAGAAGGTTTCAAACTGTGAGAAAATGATTATTCCATGGGATGTAAAAAGCACAGTACCTTTTAACTAATAAGGAACAGGCTTCCCCCTTGGGAATGCGCAAAGCCTTTGGCCAGGTTATTTTCATTTGAAGAAACAGAAAATAATCTTGAATAACATAAAAGATCACTATTATGAATAGCCATGAACATGAGAATTAAAATACTAATGAAACATTTTAGCTCAACAACTTTGCAATTTTTTTATTGACAATATTAAGCATCAGTGAATTTGTAGGTAAACAGATTTGTTCAATGTAACTTCAGATGATTCCATGTAATAGTGAGGGAAACCTCTCCTACTTTTACTCCTTGACCCCTAGACCCACGTTTTCTGGCTAAACACAGAAAAACCCCCACACAGCAGTCTCTGATTCCAAGCATCTAACGCACCCTGTAAGATTCAACTCATTCTTTGGGGGCGTTGTCACCTTCTGTGCTGTCACTGAGTCTTCAGCGTGCTAGTTCACCTCACGAATAGGCCATCTGCTTCTGGGTGATGGGGTATGCGGTGAGATCAACTCATTCCCTGGGCAGGAGCCCTTTGCTGTCTTTTTTTGCTGTGAAATGAGTTCCCTGGCCAGAGGCTGCACTGGCGGGAGCACCGTGTTGGTGGAGAATGCATTCTGCGAGCCCAGGATGTTGGTGATGGTGGAAGCATCACAGGCAGGGAAGGCACATCCATGTCCACCACAGGTGTTTCTTCCTGTGAGGATGCATCTCTGTCTTGTCCATGATGGGAGAAGTCCAGGGTCATCAACCTGCCTCCAGATGGCCAGCAGCTCCCCGCGGGGAATGGTGCCACATGGGGGCTCAATGTTGGTCTCTGCTGCTGGCAGATTGGGCACCCAGAAGTGACCTGAGCCAAGCCAGACTTGATGAGGGAAGTCCATGCCAAGTGCTGGCACAGCCTCCATCCCTGCCACCATGGCCACGTTGTTTAGGAGCCCACTGGACAATGACAGGGATGACTGGGGAAGGTGGCTGTCTGGTATCCACAGAATAGGTTATTTTGTCCACCGAGCATTAAGAATTTCTTCCAGGTGGTTGTTCTTTCGGGGGCGTTTATTCACATGGGACACACGTATTTTCACAGTCTGTTTCCATTCTGAGAGGTCTATCCACAAACTGCTTCATAGCCAGCAGTCTTCCAGTTTTGCTGTTTCCAAACCATTAGCAAATGCACACACCTTGGTGTGGGTCTGTGCTTCGAGCCAGTTCTCACTCTGAAACCTACATGCTGCTCGGAGCTCTGCCCATGGAAATGATTTTCCTTCCCCACTGTGCTCCGGGCCACCCTGAGTCAGGCAATTGTGCTCCAGCTGTGCACTTTGGGGGGTAGCAGGAGATCATGCTGCTCCATCAGTGTGTTCAGCTGAAGTTGCTTCTTCCTCAGTTGGTGTAAGAGATACCTTGAGAAGCCGTGGGCATGGCTCCTGGGGTGGGGGGAGGCAGTGCCACAGGAGGCGGTGCTGGGTGAGTTGGAGTCACCTGCTCAGCCTACATGTACCTTACAGACATGCCTGGACGCCGTCTCTCATGCACCATTTCCATTTGACAATCCACTGCCCACACCCAATCGACCCTGGGTCTCCGGGGATGCAAAGGGGCTTTCCGCTTAGACAGATCCGGTGAGGGAACTCCAAGTTGGAGCACAGGCACGTTGCAAAAGGACAGGGGTGTGGGGGCCTGGTGTCGCCCAAGACCTGGCTGCAAAGTTGGACAACGAAGGCTGGGAGCCAGATGGGTCTGTTAAAATCCATCCAGGCTGGCATCACCATCTGGACAGTTAGGTATGAGAGTGATTTGCAGGGGATGCGGCTAGGGAACCTGTTCAAATCAATTCGGACCTCTTGGCCAGCCCTTCAGTTGTCAACAAGGGACAAGGCAGGATCACTAAACTGGAGTTTGCCTGTGGTCCTGCCTGGAAGCACAGGGCTAGCCTAGGTAGAGACAGGCAGGGAAGCCTGTGGCCACCTGGACCTCTTCCTCACCATCTCTGTTCTCAGTAGCTCCATCTCAGAAATGAGAGGTAGCGTCCACCCCGTCAGCTGCCCCCCACCCTGCTGCAGTCATTTGAAACCAGGTACTACTGGTGGGCCAGGAGGTGAGCTTTTGAGGTGTTGATAGAAAAGCATTCACACCTGCTACTCCCTCATGGCACCAGAGAAAGTGGAATATTCCATTTGTACTCAATAAAAAGACACAAGCGTTCTCATCCTAACTCTCCCTGCTGAACACTCTCCCTGGAGAGTGAGATGAGCAACCTGCTGGCGTGGTTTGCTGAGCAGGACGGTGCTGGGCACATGCACGAAGGTGCAGAATTAAGGATGACACACTCCCGGGTGCTTCCAACCACTTGACAGTTTGCCTCATGTAGAATCCCAGTCTCCTCTCAGAATAAGAGTGATTTCACAGAAGTTTGCTTAGCTTATCCTCCAGTCAGGCTCCGGCAGCAGCAGACAGGTGCTGAGTCATGCCCTCCTTCTCCCGGGCTCTGTCCTGGCAGCCACATCACAACTCCAGGGAGAGATGGGTGAGCCACTTTCCCTGCTGGAGTTAGGGTGGTCTCTGAGCTATGCCTTTTAATTCTGGGTGAGTCAGGAGGATAAATTGAGGGACAAATCTCCAAGTATACGAGTTCAATTTATTGCTGGTGTGAGTCACACTTAGGTTGCATTTAGGAAAAAAAAATAACTGGATAGTGAAAATTGAATTAGATTTCTAGAAATTCAGGTAAAACAAAGAGAGCAAGGATGTAGGGAGGTTGGGTCTGTGGGTGGTGCTGAGCAGGGCAGGCGAGGCTCTGGCCTGTGGTCAGGGAGGCCCTGGGGACCACTCATAAACTTCGAGTAAGAGCGTCAGAAAGCAAGTCAGGCAGTGTGGGCAGTGGCTCACGCCTGTAATCCTGGCACTTTGGGAGGCCGAGGTGGGAGGATCACTTGAGCTCAGGAGTTTGAGACCAGCCAGGGCAACATAGTGAGACCCCCTTCTCTATTAAAAGAATGTATCCAGGCCGGGCGCGGTGACTCACGCCTGTAATCCCAGCGCTTTGGGAGGCCGAGGTGGGAGGATCACTGGTCAAGAGATCGAGACTATCCTGGCCAACGTGGTGAAACCTTGCCTTTACTAAAAATACGAAAATTAACTGGCATAGTGATGTGTGCCTCTAGTCCCAGCTACTCAGGAGGCTGAGGCAGGAGAATTGCTTGAACCTGGGAGGCAGAGGTTGCAGTGAGCCGAGATTGTGCCACTGCACTCCAGCCTTGCAACAGAGTGAGACTCTGTCTCAAAAAAAAAAAAAGTGATTTGAGATTTCTCATAAATGTACACATAATAGCGCATAATAAAATTATCAGATGAGAAAAAGCACAGCATTTGCTCAGTATATCCGGTCCCGTGTATCCTCTGCAGTTGTTAGGCTGTTTCAGTAAATTATATTAAAGACATATTTACAAAATGTACAATGTGCACAGCATAAAAATTCAACTATTTAATACAAGTATAGTTTTCAGAGATTTCAGACCTCTTTGGTTCAAGCCCCACCAGAATTCCTCACTGTTTTATTTCACTCTTTAGCATTGTGATTGAAACAGATCTAGAATTTGCTCGTTTATGTACGAGTCCTGAGGATTGCTAAAGTTTCCAAAGAATAATGGTGCATTCCTATCCATTTCAAAGGAGTCTTAGAGTCATGCAAAGCCTTCATCTTGAGCTAAGGAATGTAATCGGAATAAGGAAGTTATCCACATGTGTGAAATATATTTATGAAATGTCCACAAATGTCTGGTAAAAAAAAAATTCTGTCTAATTTAAGCAAGCATTTGTTTATTCTAAGTGCTACAATGGTTCCAACAATATTAAATAATTCCCAAATTGCCTCTGTGCATTTTGGAGGACCATCTGACTGGTTAGAAAGGCCCATTTTCGCCATGCCAACTCCAAGTGCCATCAACCACTCATCTAGTAAAAGCCATTATTCTAGAATATGTCAGTACCATACTTTCTTAGTAAACATCTGTTGTGGAAATTTGCCCGTGTAATTCTTGAGGTTAAAAAAAAAGTGTTTTCTCTCAATAAATATGAGAAAAAGTATAATAAACATATCAAAATGGGTGATTTGTTTTGACTTTTTTAGGAGTCTACTACAACAAGCCTGAAAAAGGAAAATAAAAAGGCAGGCGTCTCTCTGTCCATCTCACCACAATTATTTTATCTTTGTGAAAAGATAAAATGAAAACCTACATTCTGTAAAAATAGGCTTTCTCCAGGCAACTTTCCTTGCTCATAACCACGGAGAATGTATCAAGCCGGCTGAGATAAACCTCCAGCCAGGTAGCTACACGCTTTCTAATTAAAGTGCATGAATATAAAATGACTCCAAATAGAAATCCTCAAATATGCTCATAATCTCATAGCTTCCTAGGTGTTACTTTATTACAAAAAGGCAAACAACATTTTTTGTTTTGCCTAAGAAGACTAATAAAATAATGACATCATAGAAATTAAAACCAGGGGACCTCAATGAGTTCTCTACTCAGATGGAATCCTGTGGTTCAACAAGTCTTCGGATGTTCTGAAATGCCACACGACGTTGTGCGAAGTTTGTATCAGGTTCTCCATGTCAAAAAATAATTCTTTGAACTCTAAAAAATATTAAATCTATTAAGTGATTCAGTAGACATCGAGTGTTCACTTGCTGATAGCTAATAATTGCTACAATTACTGAATGTGCCCTATTCGCCACGCACTACTCTAACGGTTTCATTTGTTGAGATGGTAAGTTTTATGTGTGCACTTTGCTGTGTCACAGTGCCCAGTTCTTTGGTCAAATACCAGTCCTGGTGTTACGGTAAAGGCATTTCTCAGATGTGCTTAGCACTGAAATCAGTAGCTTTTGAGTAACGTGATTACTGTCCATCGTATAGATGGGCCTCAACCAGTCAGTTGGAGTTAAGAGTGAAGACTGAGATTTCCTGAAGGGAAATTCTGCTTCAAGACTATAATATAGGAAGCCTCCCTGAGCTTTCAGCCTGCAGGTTTCAAACTCAAGACTGTAACATCAACTCTTCTTCACATCTCCAGCCTGCTAGCCTGCCCACCAGATTCGAAACTTGCCAGCCCCACAATCCTGTGATTTAATTTTTTTTTGAGACAGGATCTCACTCTGCCACCCAGGCTGGAGTGGAGTAGCATGACAATGGTCCAGTGCAGCTTCAAGCTTCTGAGCTCGGGTGATTCTCCCACTTCAGCCTCCTAAGTAGCTGGGACTACAGGTGCATGCCACCTGCCCGGTTATTCTTTTGTGTTTTTTTGTAGAGACAGGGTTTTGCTGTGTTGCCCAGGCTTGTCTGGAACTCTGGAGCTCAAGGAATCCACCTGCCTCAGCCTCCAAAAGTGCTAGGATTACAGGCATGAGCCGCCATGCCCAGCCGAGCCAATTTCTTAAAATAAATTTCTCTCTATATGTAGATAGATCTCTTGGTACATAGACAGAGGGAGAGGTTTTTCTGGAGAACCCTGACTGATAGACATATATTAACTCATCCGTATATGAAACAGCCCTAGAGGGGTGGTGACGGGCTCAGGCCCTGCCATCTGGAGCTCACGGCACAGACAGTGGGGGTGAACACAGGCCTGCCAGTGAACAACACACATGCCAACGATGACCAGAGTCCCGTGGGAGGGGGAAGGCCCTCTGGAGGGGTAGCCATCTCTCAGGGCTGCCCAGAGGGTCTCTGTGAGAGAAGCAGATTGGCTGCGGGCTCCGAGTGGAGCAGGACTGCTGCAGGAAGGAATCTGCAAGCCAGAATTTCCACGTGGCGGAAAAAACCAGCCCAGGCAGGAGCAGGAGGGGACAGCTAGAGGAGAGCCCTGTGCTGCTGGTTCCCGAGCTGCCCTTCAAGGGCAAGGACTCCAGAGCAGGACGGGCCCAGGCCCCACGGCTGAGCTGAGACACAGCAGTAGTGTGACCTCAGAGAAAACACTTGACATCTCCAATCCCGTTTCCACCTTCTACAAAATGCTGTGACAGTCCTTGAAGGAGTTTGACCGCCTCGGGGATATGGCGTGCGTCCAGTCACCGTGGGCTGGGCTGGTTGATGGTCTTGTTACATCTGCAAATTCTCAGAGCAGAAGCCACTTCCTCAAGTCCATTCAACAAAGTTCTAGCTCTGCTGCTGAAATGGGCACCTGTGCGATAGTCCCAGAGGCTCCTGGCTGTGCTCAAGGAACTAAGAGGGGAGGAGGTTGGATCCCACCTTCAGCTGGAAGTGCTCTATCCCGCTGCTAATTCTCAGCCGGGTTTCCGGGCAGAAGGAGGAAAGCAGGGAATTGAAAGGCTCACGCCCCGGCGTGTGCCACCACACACAAGAGGTCTCTCTTCTTATTCAGAAAATGAGAGGAACAGCTGCCCTGCCCCCTCCCGGGGCTGGGGGACACTGACACGTGGCAGTCACTGCCAAGAGGCTTTGTCATCTCTAAAGTGCGGTTCACAGGTCAGGGAGGGTGTGTGTGCCTGTGTGTATCCCAAGAGAGAGTTAGTTTCTGAGATTTACAGCTTCCAAATGTAAATGCTGCTGTGAGAGCTTTTTAAGTTCCTTTGAATCCCAATTAATGGGAACAGAGAAAAGCAAAGAAAATTGATTCTGGTTAGGAAACAAAAGGTGGTTGCAGTAAGTAACCCATGAGCTTATTACACATAGGAGGGAAGCAATGGCGAGAAGGAGGGAGGAAGAGGAAAAAGAGCTTTCTTCGGAGGAGGGCTGGTAGGAAGAGAAAACAGCATTGCTCTATTTGGACATGGACATTGAATTGTAGTCAGCAGAGCAGAAGCTGAAAAAAGGCACTTGCACATTCCTCGGAGGTTTTGCTACCTGCCCAGCACAGGTGTGGCGGGAGAGTACGCTTGTGTCTGGACTCACATATATGCGTCACACCCAGAGGCCCATGTGGGTAGAAAGTAGAGACTGGGCAGGGATGGGTGAGCTGCCGAGGCTCTGCAGCATCAGGCAGGAGTTGCCAAGACACAGCTGCACGTTGAGTTTGCAGGTGCAAAAGCATCCCCTGGCCCAGCCCCGCTTCCCACAGGGGCCTTCTTGGATCACTTGGGTATCTGGGATGGGTCCTGGCCATCCTTCTAGACCTTCAGCAGAGCTTGGCTGCAGAGAGTGAGCTTAGAGCGTGGTGTGGCTCTCAGGAAGCAGGGGTTGCCTGCTGAGGACTAGCCCCATTGGACTCAAAGACCTTCACGGAGGGTTTGTCAGGCTCCAAGCAAGGCTCGTTGTGGGGCACGGAGATGAGCTGGCTCTGGCCCTACCTACAGCCAGGAGGCACTGGACTGGGTGAGGAGCTTTGGAGGATTCAGGCTCTGGAGGCAGCTGCTTGCGTTACTCCTACTGCATCCTGATGGCTGGAACAGGCGAGCATTCCGTAGATAATTGTTCCATGAGAGACTTGGAGGAGGAGGAACTGACCCAGTGAGGAATGACGGGGAGAGGGCTCCACGCAGCCAGAATAGGGAGCGTGGGGCAAGAAGGCCACAGACCCAAGGACATCTCGGGAGCTAGCAGCAGTTTGTCCTGATAAGGCACAGCTGTGGAGTGGAGCGAGGTGGGTGCAGAGCTGGTCACCCCGTGGAGACCCCCAGTGCCCTGCCAGGGGCTCAACAGCCCCAGCCACCTTGGAGAAGGTCAGCTGTGCAGAATCTCAAGCATCAGCCCCCACCTCAGGCTGGGCCTTGCAGACTGGAAAACCACTCTGGCCTCTCTGGATTCCAGCAGGTCCAGATCATACCCGGGAGTTCTGCCACGGAGGCATCTGCAGGAGCTGGGTGGGAGGAAGCTGAGGAGCCCTGAGCCGCCCAACCTCCTGCCCCACAGCTTCTTTCCCCGGACCTGCCTCTCCACACCCACTGCTCTGCCAGGCCCATACCTGATGCCCCCAGCTCCACTCCCTCTGGGACTGACTGAACTCAGCCTCTCTCTCTGCAGGGCTTTGGAACAAGGTTGAAAACAGCTGGAGTAAATTCACCCCAAAGGTTGCACTCAGAAGGGATGACCAGCGACCTCAATCCTCAAAGGATTTCCACAAGTGTTAAATACATAAACACGTGTCCAGTGTGCAGTGCCCGGCTCACAGAGAGCCTCTGAAACCTCGCAAGCAAAGCTGAGCCACCGCATCAGCACAGAACCTCAGAACCCTGCGGCCTGAGACTCATTGTTCTGAGAAGGCGAATGCCAGGCGATCTGTAGACAGTGACGGCCTGCCGAGTGAGAAGCGCTGCTTCGTACGCATTTGTCACTCACGGGTTTTTCATGCACGGAGTGAGCCACACGGCCCCACCTCCCACCCCCCACACCAGCCTGCTACATTTTCTCCAGGTGCTGGGAGGTGGCGGTTGCCCCAGTAGAGATGGCACCTTGGCAGATGCCCAGACTGATGGCAGCTTTGGAGCAGCCACCCTGGGTTCCTTCCAGCACCACCACTTGTTAGCTATGGAGTCTTGAACAAATTATTAATCTCCCTGAGCCTCAGCTGCTTCAACTATGAAATGGGATGATACTAATTTACCCACCTGGGATGGTGGCATTAAATAAGGCATAAACTCATAACACTGTGCCAGGCACGCAAATAGACTTATCCAGTCTGAGAGGTTATTATTTTGCTATAAATAATGATGACAGTAACATAATATTGATGAGAGCATCTGAGACTCAGAGAAGTTCCATTCCTAGACCAAAATTGAAACTTGTAGGTGGTGAAGCTGGGACTTGAACTGGAATCCCTCTGAGGCCAAAACTTCAGTGGTTTCTGCTGGACTCTGCTGTTTCCCAAAGCACCAGGGTGACAAAGCAGGGGTGGGCACAGCTGAGTTCCCATGACATTCACTGAACCGTCCCCGTGGCGTGAAAGAGGGAGTGGACAACGCTTCAGTTCTCACTTTAGGGCCCATGTCCCCGCCTGGGAAGGCCGTCCCCCAGGAGAGAGGCCTGGTCACTCTTGCTTCAGGGCAAGGGGCCAGGAGCTCACCGCTTCCAACTGTCAGATTTTCCTAACAAAGGGAGTGTTCCCTTTAAGAACAGCAACCACAATGCAAGACCTCACCACAGAGCTTCTCCGGAAAGTGATGAAACGACAATGAAGAGATAAGGAGGGTTCAATCTAATCTCACCTGGGAGGCTAACCGTCTGCAATGCATCTTTGTCAGGGCTGCTGGCAACGAAGATAGCATCGAAATCTCATAGAACAATATCAGGGGGAGACAGGGAGACTCTGTCGCCCAAGGGTTTACATGATGGCGAAACCTTTGATTTACTGAAAAAGAGCAGGAAAATCACTCAGTGTTCAGAGGCAGTCTTTCAAGGGGGAAAATAGACTATGTCTGAATAACAATTGTACTCCTCACCCAGTACATTTAAAAATACTTTTCTCACCGGGATGCTGAACAATACTACCTGTGCTCTCTGAAAACAGGGGCTCAGAGGTCAGAACCATCAGGCCCCTCCCGCCCACATTATTGTGCTCATAACAACCCAATACACCAGCCACTCAGATCTGGGCCTCCCTGTCTGGAATGCCCCACTGTGTGAACGAGGGACACAGCGTAAAAACCAACATGAAGTAACACCGTCCTCCAGCGTGGAGGAGTTTGCTCTTCAGTGGGAAGCTTGGTACAAATGTGCAGGTAACCCATACTCAAATGGGGCGTGTCCTCTCCCAGAATGGCAGCCAAGAACTCAGTGTGTTACGCCCTCCGCCTTTGCATTCAGAGGTACCAGCCAACCATGAAAATCGGGCTGAGAAGCGGTTCTCAACACACCTGCATCCATGATCCATCTCCAGGCTAGAGAACTCAGGATGATGGGCCATGTAAGAGATTAAAAGGAGAGATTGATTTAGAGGGAACTGTAGGACGCTTGTGTGTCTACCACACTGACCACGGGGAGGAGGAAGAACGTGTGTCTTCTGCCAACTTAAGCCAAGTGATGGATTTTGGAGAAGGAGTAGAGAAGGAAGATGTGTATGTCCAGAGAGAAGTCACTCTGAGGTCTAGATGGAAAAAGAATAATGAGAGTTCCAGGTCCATACAAATGTTTGGGGAATACTAGA
>NW_012115244.1:3199541-3200860 GCF_000951035.1 Colobus angolensis palliatus | reverse complement strand
AGGAGAGAGAGGAGAGAGAGGAGAGAGAGGAGAGAGAGAGGAGAGAGAGAGAGAGATCATAGGGAACTCCCTATGATGCCATCAGTGCAGGCTGTGGAAGAGAAGGCAGGGTAGCAGGAGTGGAGACCATGGGCATTTGAACCACTTCCTCATCTAACTTGTTCCCTCAGGACCTGCTTGAGTCGATCATATATATACCCCTTCCATTTGATGATGGAACGCTGCTGTGCATGACCCACTTTATGGCTAGATGGGTAGAAAGCACCCAGTTCATGATGGGCAGTTCAGGCCACATGGTGACTTGATGACCCATAGTCAAATGCTCAGTTTCCACCAAAGCCCAGTAACAGGCCAAGAGTTGTCTCTCAAAAGGAGAGAAGTTATCTGCAGAAGATGGCAGGGCTTTGCTCCAAAATCCTAGAGGCCTCTGCTGTGAGTCATCTCTGGGGTCCTGCCAAAGGCTTCAAACAGCATCCCTATCTGCCACTGACACTTCAAGCACCATTGGATCTGCTGGATCACATGGCCCAAGTGGCAGAGCAGCCTGCACAGCAGCCTGGGCCTATTGCAGAGCTTTCTCCTGTTCTGGACCCTACTCAAAACTGGCAGCCTTTCAGGTCACTCAATAAACAGGCTGGAGCAACACACCCAAATGAGGAATGTGTTGCCTCCAAAATCCAAACAGGCCCACTCGGCGTTGTAGATAACCTGACTCTGACTGCCTTTGCGGAAGGGAGGGAAGCATTTTCTTAGATACCTGGAGAAGACAGCAGGGGTTCCAAGACTAAAACTGTGCTACTGGGACTGTCTCACCACCATCATCTTTGCTTCTTTATGGGATCAAGCCCAGTTCTTTGACGCCTCCTTTTGCTGGGGACAGGGCCACCGACAGCACTGGGGTAGCATGGGACAGCTCACGAGCAGGGAAAAACACATGTTTCTCCAGTGTGTCATGGGGCTGGAGGAGGCTTCCTGTGAGCTGCTTTGGTCATATGTCTAGGAGGAATATGGTTATGACAGACAGCATGGGTCCCCTGTGTGCTTCTATGGACCATTGAGCAGGGAGAGGACACAGTGAAATTCACAGCCCTGGCAGAGGCACTGTTACCAGAAAAGGGGTCAGAATCAGACCCCAAGAGAGGGTGCTTGGATCTTGCATGCAAAGGAATTCAAGGTGAGTTGTGGAGTACAGTGAGAAGAGATGGTTTATTAAAAGCTATTCCAGCCGGGCGTGGTGGCTCAAGCCTGTAATCCCAGCACTTTGGGAGGCCGAGACGGGTGGATCACAAGGTCAGGAGATGGAGACCATCCTGGTTAAC
>NW_012115244.1:3190652-3198621 GCF_000951035.1 Colobus angolensis palliatus | reverse complement strand
AAAAAAAAAAAAAAAGGTACAAGATGGAGCTGAACTTAAAATGGTGTCACTCTGACTCTCCTGGGCTCCTGCTTCCCTGTAGGCACCAAAGCAGAGAATCAGAGGCAGGAGGCTTTTCGGCAAATCAAACCACAGATGCCTACTTCCCTAGCGCCTCTGCAGGCCGCAGCAGCTGCTCTGTGGAGAGAAGTGAGTTGAGCACTGAGGATCTGCAGGTAAAGGAGCTGAAGACACTTCCCTGCCATTTGGGGTTTTGCGTCCTATAAGGAGAGATAGACATAAAGAGTTAAACAACGGGTTTGAGTCTATTTTGTTTGTTTTTTTGAGAGAGAATCTCGCCCTGTTGCCCAGGCTGGAGTGCAGTTGTATGATCTCGGCTCACTGCAGCCTCCACCTCCCAGGTTCACGTGATTCAGGCACGACCCACCATGCCTGGCTAAATTTTTTTTTTTTTTTTTTTGTATCTTTAGTAGAGACAGAGTTTCACCATGTTGGCTAGGCTGGCCTAGAACTCCTGGCTTCACATGACCCACCTGCCTCGGCCTCCCAAAGTGCTGGGATTATAGTCTTCAGACAACGTGCCTGGCCTGAAGGCTATTTTAAAAAAACTCCCTGAGCAAAAAGAAGCAAAGGAAGAGAAACCAGGTGAGCTGGGAGGTTTGCTCAAAGAGCAGTGTGACTCCTTTGACATCTGCAGGGTGAATAGAAGTTTGAGAGGTGAAGAAAATACATACATCAGTCAGGGTGTGGATGCTGTGCTGTGGTGACAAGTAATAAACTCTTAGATGCTTGGCACAAAAAAGAATTGATCCGCTTACATCATACCCCAAGTAGTTGGTGGGTAGAGGCAGTGGACAGTCCTCTATGCAGCTGTTCAGGGACCTTCTGTCCTCCTGGGATGGAGCTAGTTTCAACACACAGCCTCCAGGGTGCCATGGAAAGGGCAGAGGCAGGAGGATGGACGTGGAGCTTTGTTGTAAGGCAGGCCATGGAAGAGTCATATTATTTCTGTCCTGTTGGTCAGAGGTGATCACAAGCCCCACGTGGATGTCCTGAGTGTGCAATGTGTTCTTCCTGTGTGGGCCCAGAGCTGGGGGTGGTAGAATTTAGACACGTGCCCAGCACTTGGCATTAGGTCTGAAAAAGTCAGGAAGAGCATTTCAAGCATAGGGAACAAATTAGGCAAAGACTCAGAGGCACAAAAGAGCCAGATGTGTAGGTGGAACCGTGCTGTGCTGATTGGCAGATGGTAATTGTTGAAAGAGAAAAGAGGAAGATGGACCGGAGGAGGAGGAGGGTGCAGAGCACTCGGAAAGTAACAGACCCTGTGGGCTTTTCCTCTAGGCAGTAAGTAGTTGGCAACGGAGGTGTTGGAGCAGAGGAAGGCGTGGCTTGTTTTGATCTAAGGATGAGAATTCTGGCGGCAAGGTATGAAGAAGGTTGGAAGTGGCGAGCTTTTTAGGAGCCTAACACAGAAGTTCTTGTAAAGGAAAAGGGTGTCTGGATTTGGGGTATAAATCTAGGGGCCATGGGGTGGACACGAGCAGATGGCTGTAAAACCTTTCAGTTCGGGAGACAAATTGGATGCTGGAATGTTTCAGGAAAGGGTGGCTGAGGAGTTAAGGAAGAATGGATAAAATAATGTGCCCTAGTCCTTCATCCTCAAGAAGTACCAAGAAAAAAAACTAGCAGGAAGATAACCCAGAGGTGACGCTGATTAGCAGCCGTAGCCATTGACCCGAGATGAAAGGACGAGTTTGATCTTCTCAGGTTGCTGGTCTCTTCACACTCCTGCATCCACTTCTGACTCTTTGAGACAGTTCCTTGTTTCCCACGGCTTAAATTACAGTCTCTGCACTTGCAACTCCTGAATGTCTGTGTTTGGCTCAGGTCTCTGCCATGAGCTCCAAACAGGTGTTTGCAGCTGCCTAGTAGAAAATTCCACTTGGATGCCTCCCAAGTAGCATCGACTCAATCTGTCACAAACTTAGAGACTTTCCTTTGAAACCCAGGCTCACCTTCCTGGAGAAATATCCCCCCGCTTCCCCGTTGCTTATGCCAAAAACTAGAGAGGGTTTTTCACACAAACCTCTCCTTAAAGCTCATATTCGATTACTTAATACAGTCAATACTTCCTTCCCAAATCTTTTCTTGCACGGTTCTCTCCATCACCACTGCCAACACCTTACTCTAAGCCACCCTGACTCCTTACTGGGGAAACCAGCTCTCTGGGGCCGCTGACTGCTTCACCTCTCAGTCTCCTTAAACTATTTTCTGTAACACAGTCAGGAAGATCTTTTTAAAAATGGAATTCAACAATTCAAATCATGCTATTATTGTCTTGTAATCCCTTAAGAGCTTTCCTTTATTCCTCAGTTAAATCTCAGTTTTGTAGCCTGGCCTGGACTGTCCTGCCTGACCTGGCCCCTGCTAAATTTTCCTCCGTTTTGCTCCATGTTTCCCTCTGGACGTGGCGCCAGCAATTATTTGACCTTCCTCCCTTTTCCCAAATGGGCCAGGTCCTTCCAGCCTTATATCCCTCACATAGGCCAGTTCAACCGATGGCTCTTCGCCTCCCACCCAGGGCTCCCTGGCAGTGTCACGGCCTTCAGAGAGCTGTCTCTGACTGTCCAGACCAAGATGACACCTGGAATGCTCTTCTTTCCTTAGCAGGTCCTGCTTAAGGACAACTGCAATTAAAAGCTACAGGTCAAAGTTGTGATGAAAGTCTTTCCGTTGACGGTCAGTGCAATAAGGACAGGGCTTAGAGATAACTTTTGCTGTCATTAAACTCTATTCTAAAACTATGATTGCATAAAAATGTGTTTAGTGAATGTTTGCATTTTATATTTTCGGACTTACAGCAGGACTGTATAGAGGTATCATCTTGGTTAGAAAATTGGTTCCATGAACTTCCCAGTATACCCAAGACCATATTTCAAAATTGGAATCTTCAGCACATCATGAGTTTTCAGCCTTTGGGGCTCATGGGAGGCAGCAGAGCCAGGGGTTGAGAACCTGGAGTCAGGCCAGACGGCCTCGTTCCAAATCTCTGCTCTGCCAACTGTGTGACCTGAAGAAAATGTCTTAACCTCTCTGTGCCTTATTTATTTTGTATGTAAATTGGGAAAATAATGGCATTTAGACCATAGGTTGGCTGCAAAGAAGACATAAAATAATTGATGTAAGATATTTAGAACCATACTTGACATATACCAATTGGTTATTCCGTGTTGTTGTTGTTGCTGTAATAACAGTTACAACTGTAGTAATCTTCTCTTGTAATCCCCAGTTTGGGCTATGTTGTTTGACACCGTATATATGTCATCGAGATACATAAATAACAAAACATGAGGTAGAAGGAGGTCGCATGCAATTAAAGGGCTACAAGGGTCTAGTGTTTTTTCAGCGGTGTTACGGTATTAAATTTGACTCTAAGAAGTAAACAATGAAATTAAATTAAAAGTATAGGAAGAAGCTAGAGGGGGAAAGAAGAATGGTGAAATATATTTAACTAATTCAAAAGAAAGCAAGAGGCTAGTTAACAAGGAAATAGAATGTGTGGAAAAGTAAAAAAAAAACAGTAGACACAAAATCAAACATGTCAGCAACTACTTTTAATGTAGAGGAACTAAAAGCAGCAATTAAAATGCCAACATTGTCAGGCTGGATAAAAACAAAAACAAAACGTAAACATAGAATGTTTACAAAAAACACACATTACATATGAAAGGTTAAAAGTAAAACGATGGAGTGCATTACCTGTCTCACAATAATAACTGAGAAAGCTGGTAGAACGGAACACAGACGAAGTAGGGTTTAGGGCAAGAACATTTATTAGGAATATAAAGGGATTGTTTCCATAATGGTGAAAGAGTTAACCCACAAGGCAGTGGTAAGGATCAAATACATAAGGCAGAAATCATCGTGGAAGATTTAACACAGTTATTTCAATCATGAATCAAATAAGCGAACAAATAAGAATACAGAGGATTTCAACAAGGTCAACACATTTGGCCTGAGTGGGATACACAGAAGGCTGCCTGTAGCAATGACGTACTCAGAGTTTTCAAGTGCACCCGGCTCATCTGCAAACACTGACTACAGCTGGGACAGAAAGCAAGTCCAGAATTTCTCAAAGAATTGACATAATTTTGAGTATGAACAGGAAGGTGACCAGGAAATGCTAAATATTTGGGATGTAAACAATACATTTCTAAATAGTCATGAATAAAAGAAAAACATTACATTGAAAATGAAACAGAAACATGTTGAATTAAATGATAGTACAAATATAAGGTACAAATGTGTGGAATGCAGCTAAGTCTGTGCTTAGAAAGAAACTTATGCCCATCCATCTGGATCCATATCTAGATACCTGCCTATATCTAGATATTTATGCTTAGATATTCATATCTATATTTAGCTATAGAAATAGATACTTGAAACAACTGTTAAGATGTCTAAATAGAGATATGTATATGTAGATACAGAAGATTTGAATATGATTAGCAAACAATCTAAATGACACATATAGAACACTACGTAACACTGCATACAAAAAAGACCAGAGTTCAGTTTTGCACTTACCTAGATACATATCTATTCATCTGAATATGAATATTTAAAAATCAAAGGAAAAGCACAACAAATTAATACCAAATAAAGTAGGAAGAAGAAACTAACAATGATAAGAAGATAAAAGTTAAGAAATTAAAATTTAAAAATACAAACATGCAAAGAAAATCAATGAAAGCAAAGCTAATATCCCCAAAATAAGATAATCATTAAACTCTTAGCAAAACTAAAGGATAAAGGTGAGAAGGCACGAATCGCTAATTTTGGAAAAGAGAGAGGAGTAATCACTGTAGATCCAATAGATACAAAAAAGGCATAGGGAAAATTATAAACAGCTTTTTAAAGTTGATATGAAAATTTAGAGGAAATGGACACTTCTACAAAACACAAAACTTACTAAAACTGATTAAAAAGAAATAGGATGTTTTAATATTTATGTATCTATTAAATTATTTACACTTTTTTTTGGAGACTAAGTTTTTTTTTGCTTTTGTTTCCCAGGCTGGAGTGCAGTGGTGTGATCTTGGCTCACTGCGGCCTCTGCCTCTCCAGCTCAAGCAAGTCTCCTGCCTCAGCCTCCGTAGTAGCTGGGATTAGAGGCGCCCACCACCACGCCTGGCTAATTTTTTTTATTTTTATTTTTAGTAGATATGGGGTTTCACCATGTTGGCCAGGCTGGTCTCGAACTCCTGGCCTTAGGTCATCCTCCCGCCTCAGCCTCCCAAAGTGCTGGGATTACAGGCATGAGCCACCACGCCCAGCCTATTTAAAAGATTTTTTTTTTCAAATCTCTATGAACTCATAGTTTTACTTATAAAATGGAGCAAATATAGGAAGAAATACAGAAAACTTTTGCAACATCATCTTGGGAACATAAAATAAGAAAATACCATCAAGTTAGTTAATAAGGTCAACATAACCATGTTTCCAAAACCTGACAAGGGCTTTACAAGAATGGGAAATTACAGGCACGTTTCTCAGACTTAGATGAAAAACTCTAAGCAAAATATTAGTAATCCAAATATAGCAAAATCTAAATAGTACAGTATAACATGAAGTTGGATTTTTCCAGCAGCGTGACCTTGGATTACCATTCAGAAGTCAGCTAACGTAGTTCACCGCAGTGATAGAATAAAGAGAATGTCTTACATTTGATCATCTTGTTCGATGCAGTAAAAACGCTGGATACATTCTATACTCACTAAAAGTATGAAGTAGAAAGCTACAGTTCAAAGAAAACATTTTAAAGCAAATACATGGACTCCGCCTACAGCGTACACCAATACTTCTGCTTCCTGTGGATGGAATATCAAGGATTAGACCTAATTTCTCCTATAAAAGTAAGTAGAAATTTGAAAACTTAACATTCGAAACAACTCTTCCCAAATATTGGACAACAGGCAGCCCAGGGCTGTGATTTCAAAGAGAAGAAGTAAAGGCGAGTCTCACATGTGCCATATTTCTTCCCGAAGACAATTCCTGCTATGTGGATGTGGTCATGAGAAATGCAAAAGAGTCTGGGAGTGTCAGAATTAAGTCAGCGAAAGGATGAGACGTCTAAAGTTTGCAGGGAAGTGCTATAGAAAAAAGCAGAAAAAGTGCCCAGGAGTCTATATGGGAGTCACCATGGGACTTGGCTGAGTACTAGTCATGCATGCCTAGAGTGCAACTTCATAAAACCAGGCAAAGGATACCTGAGGACATTGACATTAACATTTCTCAGGTATGTTAATACCATATTGGGGGAGGAAGACATTCAAGTTCCAACCAGCCTGGGGTATCCAGTGGAAGGCTCTGTGGAGCCACACCTTAGCAGTCAGGTGGAACTATCCCCGTACTGAAGGTTCCTCTCCACCATCCCCAGCAAAGCCTAAAATGTAACCTAAATGGATCAGACTGGACTGCAAATAACTTGATTTTCTGCAAAGTAGAGTAGGCCCAACATTCTCTGAAGGAAGACAGCACACATCACCATGTCAGGCATTCAATCAAATGACTAAACATCCCCCAAAGCCAGGAAATGTGACACACAATCAAGAAAAAAGTCAATAAATCAATCCCAGGCACTACAAAAATGATAAAAGTCGAAAAGAAGCACATTAAAACACCTACCATAAATATGCCCAATTATTTTTAAAAAAGATATATGAAAATGAAATGAATCTTCTAAACGCTAAACATGTATCTGATATGAGTGTTTCAGTGGGTTGGATTAATAACAGATTTGAGACTACAGTAGAAAATATCAGTGAACTTGAAGACAGACATAGAATACATGCAAAATGAAGTAATGAGAGAAGAAAAGAAAGAAAATGAGCCTAATTGAGCTAGGGGCAATATTAAGCAGTTTAAACTATGTAAATTTGTGTTGGAGAAGGGGTGGAAGTTCAAAAATAAATTTGAGGTGAAAAGGTACAAAAATTGTTTAAGTTTGGTGAAAATGATAAACTCTCAGAAGCAGCAGCTCAGTGGACCCTACACATGAAAAATACAAGTGTGCACGCACACACACCAATCACACACACCAATCACACACACACACCAATCACACACACACACACATCAATCACACATACACACACCAATCACACACACACACCAATCACACACACCAATTACACACCAATCACACACACACCCATCACACACACACACACACCAATCACACACACCAATCACACACACACACCAATCACACACACCAATTACACACACACCAATCACACACACACCCATCACACACACACACACACCAATCACACACACCAATCACACACACACACCAATCACACACACACCAATCTCACACACACACACCAATCACACACACACACACACCAATCACACACACACGAATCACACACACACCAATCACACACACACCAATCACACACCAATCACACACACACACACCAATCACACACACACACCAATCACACACACACCAATCACACACACACCAATCACACAGTCACACACCAATCACACACACACCAATCACACACCAATCACACACACACACACCAATCACACACACACACCAATCACACACACACCAATCACACACACACCAATCACACAGTCACACACCAATCACACACACACCAATCATACACCAATCACAGATACACACGCCAATCACACACACACAGAATCACACACACCAATCACACACACCAATCACACACACACCAGTCACACACACATCAATCACACATACACCAATCACACACCAATCACATACACACACCAATCACACACACACACATCAATCACACATACACACACCAATCACACACACACCAATCACACACACACACCAATCACACACACCAATTACACACACACCAATCACACACACACCAATCACACACCAATCACACACACACAC
>NW_012115244.1:3180983-3190542 GCF_000951035.1 Colobus angolensis palliatus | reverse complement strand
ACACCAATCACACACACACACACCAATCACACACACCAATCACACACACACACCAATCACACACACACACATCAATCACACATACACACACCAATCACACACCAATCACACATACACACCAATCACACACACCAATCACACACACACCCATCACACACACACACATCAATCATACATACACCAATCACACACACACCAATCACACACACACACCAATCACACACACCAATTACACACCAATCATACACACACCCATCACACACACACACCAATCACACACACACACCAATCACACACACACACCAATCACACACACACCAATAACACACACACCAATCTCACACACACACACCAATCTCACACACACCAATCACACACACACCAATCTCACACACACACACCCATCACACACACACACCAATCACACACACACCAATCTCACACACACACACCAATCACACACACACACCAATCACACACACCAATCACACACACACACCAATCACACACACACCAATCACACAGACACACACCAATCACACACACACCAATCACGGATATACACGCCAATCACACACACACACAATCACACACACACACCAATCACACACACACACCAAGACATATCATAATAAAACTTGAAAAAAGCAGTTATAATGAGAAACAGCTTAAAAGCAATGACACAAAAGGCCAATAAAATATAGAGCAATAAAGATAAGAAAATCACAGATTTCTCATGAAACTGCAAGCTAGAAGACAATGGAACAACAGATTTAATACACAGAAAGAACAATGTAATCTCGAATACAATCTACATGCAGTGAAAATACCCTTTAAAATGAAGGCAAAACAAAGACTTTGTCCAAGAAAGAAAAGCTGAAAGCATTAATAATCTCCAGCAGACCCACACCACGGGGGTTTAATGAAAGTTCTTTAGCAGGAAGGAAACTGAACTCGGCATAAAGAAATAAAGAGCAACACAATAGTAAATCTGCCCTAAATTTAAAGTGTTTTTTCATTGTATTACATTTTATTAACAGATTGTTGGCTTTTTTTTTCTTTTTCTTTTTTGAGATGGAGTCTCGTTCTGTTGCCCAGGCTTGAGTGCAATGGCATGATCTTGGCTCACTGCAACCTCCATCTCCCGGGTTCAAGTGAGTCTCCTGCCTCAGCCTCCCGAGTAGCTGAGATTACAGGCGCGCACCACCACACCTAGCTAATTTTTGTATTTTTAGTAGAGATGGGGTTTCACCAGGTTGTCCAGTCTGGTCTTGAACTCCTGACCTCAGGTGATCCACCTGCTTCGGCCTCTGAAAGTGCTGGGATTACAGGCATGAACCACTGCGCCCGGCCGATTATTGGCTTTTTAAAGCAAACATGTGGGGTTTGTAACATATGGAAGTAAAATGTATGACAGAAATAGCATAAGGTGGTGTCTTCATAAGTCTGTTTACATAAGTCTGTAAGTATTCATTAAAGGGCATATTTTGATTATGACTTTTCTGTATGCTATACATAAAAACCTTTGCCTAAAACCAAAAAGAAAAGGATACTGCAGTAGATTGTCTTACTATTTAACAATATGCGTTCTAACGTTCTCACCTCTCTGGGAGGAAATGACTTTATGGATATATTCATGGTGGATTTGGCCATATGATTTCCTTTGGCAAGTGGAATGTGAGAAAACACGACAATATGTCAGCTCCAAACAGTGGCCTTATTTTTTTTTTTTTTTTGAGACGGAGTCTCGCTCTGTTGCCCAGGCTGGAGTGCAGTGGCCAGACCTCAGCTCACTGCAAGCTCCGCCTCCCGGGTTTACGCCATTCTCCTGCCTCAGTCTCCCGAGTAGCTGGGACTACAGGCACCCACCACCTCACCCGGCTAGTTTTTTTGTATTTTTTAGTAGAGACAGGGTTTCACCGTGTTAACCAGGATGGTCTCGATCTCCTGACCTCGTGATCCGCCCGTCTCGGCCTCCCAAAGTGCTGGGATTATAGGCTTGAGCCACCGCGCCCGGCCAAACAGTGGCTTTATAATGTAATTCAAGCTCACTCCACATCTTTTGAGCTCCTCTCTCTACCATGAGAACAGCAATATACAGGTTAAATCTTCTGTCTGTACCCTGGACTCTAGGGAAGACCTGAAACTGACACCAACCTAGACATGAGCAGTCAGAGCCGATGCACAGGCCCAAGAGTGAAAAATGATTATGGTTTTAAGTCATTGAGTTTTTGGAATTGTTCATTATGAAGCATTGTTGAAGAAAAAGCTGACTGATACAGAATTTAGGATAAGAAGTGGAGTGCTACTGTAACAGAAACCTAAAATACACTGTTTCTTGGTCTTGTTTTGCAGACAGAGCAGCAGGTAGCATGGGAACCATAAAACTAGTCTGAAAAATTACAACCTATATTGTGCAGTGGTAAAATATTTGGCAAAGTACTAGCCTGTAGTAATTTATAAGGCAAAAAAAAAAAAAAAAAAAAATGGGCCGGGCACAGTGGCTCACGCCTGTAATCCCAGCACTTTGGGAGGCCAAGGTGGGTGGATCATGAGGTCCAGAGATCGAGATCATCCTGGCTAACAAGGTGAAATCCCATCTCTACCAAAAATACAAAAAATTAGCTGGGCGTGGTGGCGGGCGCCTGCAGCCCCAGCAACTCGGGAGGCTAAGGCAGGAGAATTGCTTGAACCCAGGAGGCAGAGCTTGCTTGCAATGAGCTGAGATGGCGCCACTGTACTCCAGCCTGGCAACAGAGGTGAGACTCCATCTCAAAAAAAAAAAAAAAAAACCTAATGAATTTGTGACTCTGGGCAAAGATATTTCAGGACAGACCATACTAGTGTCAGTTAAGCATTATTAGTTGCATTTCATGGGGTTCTACTAGGAAGTTATGAGTTAAGGAAACAAATGGCCATTTTACAAGCAGAAAAGGAAGAGAACAGAGAAATCTTAGATGTTCTTGGACTTGGCAAGTTTAGAGAATGGGTTTCTTTCTAACCACATCAAGAGTGGTCAGTCATTAAGGCCATGGATCTCATATCTTTCTTAAGATACTTGATTGGGTAAAAGTGGCTCCTGATGAATTCTTTCAGTTAGAATAAATGTCTCAAGAGTGTGATTCTTGAGATGCCAGATAAGTTCAAAGTACCTCCTGTAAGATTTGAGGTGCAAAATGGCCTTTAAGAGCCACATTTCTAAAGACAGAAAGAAGGAGGAGAAAGCTATTTAGCCACCATCAAGGGCATAGTTTCCAAAGGTTTCTTCAGGGATAGTTTTCAAACGCCTTCTTCAGACATGGCCTAGAAAGATAAGGATAACAGGGCTGGGTGCGGTGGCTCACGCCTGTAATCCCAGCACTTTGGGAGGCCGAGGTGGGTGGATCATGAGATCAGGAGATCGAGACCATCCTGGCTAACACGGTGAAACCCCGTCTCTACTAAAAATACAAAAAATTAGCTGGGCGTGGTGGTGTGCACCTGTAGTCCCAGCTACTCAGGAGGCTGAGGCAGGAGTATGGGGTGAACCCGGGAGGCAGAGCTTGCAGTGAGCCGAGATTGTGCCACTGCACTCCAGCCTGGGTGACAGAGCACGACTCCATCTTAAAAAAAAAAAAAAAAAGAAAGAAAGAAAAGAAAGAAAGAAAAAGAAAGAAAGAGAAAGAGAGAAAGAAAAAGAAAAAAGAGAAAGAAAGAGAGAAAGAAAGAAAGAGAAAGAAAGAGAGAAAGAAAGAAAGAAAGAAAAAGAAAGAAAGAAAGAGAAAGAAAGAAAGGAATAACAGAAGGAACTCTTTGAAAGAGGAGCCAGGAGCGATGGAGATCAATGAAATAGAACCTCAGCCTAACACACCAACATTCTTTCCCTGACAGTAGGGAACTGTGGAACACCAGCCACCTGGGTTTCAGAATTGCTATGGGCCAGTAACTGCAGGGTCCTCCCTATTCTTCCCCATTCCAATAGAAGTGTTCAAGGCAGTTGTCCTGCTCTGTGCCACCATTGTTTTTCAGCTCTGTGAGAGGAACTTATCTTTGAAAAAATCCTTAGGTCTCCAGACCAAGAGAAGTCCCACCGAGACCGGATGAAAAAATTGTAACATTTGAGCTTTCAATTGCCGCACCTTGACTGGGTGATTCTTTTGAAATGTTAGGGAGAAAGGAAAATGCTTATTTGTGACTGTTCAGAAAATATGCACTCTCTTTTTCCAGCACTCTGCTCCACTCCCCTGCCCCAGAAGGCTGTACTTTCCTGCATCATTGATATTGGACTTGGTAATTTGATTTATTTTGGCCAGTAGAATGTGGGCAAATGTGATGGCATGGCAGTTCCAAACAAAGGTTCGAAGAGACTTTACAAGTCTCCAGTGTTTCTTTGGTATTCTACCATCCACCACAAGAATATCACAGCTCAGACTGTGTCTGATTCTTCAGCCTGAGTCCTAGAATCAAAAGTCACGTGGAGCATGCCTGAACTTCACCTCTGCCTGGAGCTGAGAAGCTGATGAGAAATAAATGTTTGTTGTTTCAGGCTACTGATATTCGGGAGGGTCAGCTGTCAAGCAACATTCCTGCAAGAAAATCTGAGTAAGTAGTTCTTCCTTATCTATAGGAATATGTTCTAAGACTCCCAGTGGATGCCTGAAACTGCAGATAACACAGCCTCTACAGATACTATATATTTTTTCCTATACATATATGCTTATGATAAAGTTTAATTTGTAGATTAGGCACAATAAGAAATTAACAATAATAAAATAGAACAGTTAAAGTGATCTGCTGTAATGAAAGTTTTATGAATGTGGTCTCTCTCTCTCTCAAAATATCTTACTGTACTATACTCTCTTTTTCTTATGATGAGGTGAGATATAAAATGCCTGTGTGATTAGAGAAAGCGAGTAAATGGTGAAGACATTGCGACACCGTGTTAGGCTACTGTTGACCTGATGTCAGGAGGATCACCTGCTTCAGGTGATCCTGGATCATTGAGCCAAGACAACATCCATGGTTGGATGGTAGCAGCAGGCAATGTCAATGACTGACAGGCGGATAGCATGAACATGCTGGACAGAGGGATAATTAATGTCCCAGGAGGCATAAAGTGGGACAGTGAGAGATTCCACCACACTACTCAGAACTGTGCTCAATTTAAAACTTAGGAATTGTCTATTTCTGAAATTTTCCATGTAATATTTTTGGACCATGGTAACTGAACTGTAGATAAGGGGTGACTACCATAATACAGATAAACAACAAATGGTACTGATGAGAACAGCTAGTTGAAAGAAATAATCTTATCTCAACACTGTGCAGCAAAACATACACATGTATTAAAAAGGGAGCATGTTTAAAGCAAACAGAAATGTGAGTAAAATGTGGATGCAAATAAACAGCTGATATCAGAGTATAAAAGGCATTTGAAAGAAATAAATTACTTCAAGAAATCACGGAGAAAATTAAAATAGGTTAGCCTCAAAATATTTAACCTTCTGAATAATTGAAAAATATTAATGAAATTAAAATTCGCAAATCATGGAAATGTTTCTGAAATAAGTGTCATCTAACCCATGCTTTAGGGAACATGAGAACTGAAGAGGTAAAATGACTTTCAGGTCTGTGTGCAGAGGGTAGATAGAACCTAAAACTGAGGTCCATGCTCTGTCAGCAGACATCAGGATAACTGTTAATAGTAGCAAAACACCTAGTACCCAGAGACTGGTCCTCATCCCTGGGGCTCAGAGCACAAGCTCCTTTAGGTTCCTGATGTACTAGGCACTCGTCTGTCTTTTTGACAAGGAACCGGAGTTATCATGTATTAAATTCCACATATGCAATTGACTGCCCAGCACAAATTACACCTTTCAGAAACGTCATTCTGTTGAATAGTGAAAAGCTATTCCCAGGATGGAAAACACGAGATTCGTTATTACAGACAGGGACTGAAAAACAAAACATTGTGAAATTAAGTGTTTCAGATGGTTTAAGCACAACAGCGATGATACTAGAAATCTCATTCATTGTCATTCAAATCTCCATTTTCAGTGGAGTCCAGAGAAGAGCAAATAGCTAGGTACAAACTCAAGTTGCCCCGGATTGAACTAAACAGCATATCCTGAACAATGAGCCCATGGGAGGTATTTGTGACATACTTGAGAACCTTTCTTATTGCATTGGTAACTTTGAAAAGCAGATGATACAGCAACTACCTCTTTACTTTGTCTAGGTTAACTTAGAGATTTTCTCCCATGGGCTTGAAGAGGAGGCCCCTCTGTGCAGTCTGGCCAGAGCCCTGGAAATCAGCATCTACTGCAGATGACCCATGGGCCAAGGTGCATGGCAGCCCATGGAATGGAGGGAAATGAGAAGGTGAGGCAGAGAATCTGCCTCCTGGTGTTCATGCCCTTGTACAATCCCTTCCTCTTCAATGAGGCAAATACAATGTATCAGCAAATAGAATATGGCAAAAGCCATGGAGTGCCCCCCCACCATTCTAACACGGGTATGCAAGTCTCCATCTTATCCTTAGACCACACGCTTTCTTTGCTGGCTAGATGACCTTAGCAACCTTACTGGGGAAACCCATGTGGCAAGGAGCTGCAGGTGGTCTTTAGGAGCTGTGGGTATCCTCGAGGAGCTGTAGGTGGTTTCTAGGAGCTGTGGTGGCCTCTGGGAGCTGCATGTGACCTCTGGGAGATGTGGGTGGCCTTCCGGAGCTACCAGTAGCCCCCAGGAGCTGCAGGTGGCCTCCAGGAGCTGCAGCTGGTCTCTAGGAGCTGCTGGGGGGCCTCTAGGAGCTGCTGGGGGGCCTCTAGGAGCTGCAGGTGGTCTCTAGGAGCTGCTGGGAGGCCTCCAGGAGCTGCGGGTGGCTCCCAGCTTACAGCAAGCAATAAATCAGACTTCAGTCACGAGAAACAGATCCTGCTAGTGTTCTGAGGGAGGCTGAAAGCAGATTCTTCGCTATCCCAGCCTCCAGGTGAGCCTCTGGCTGAGCCTCAGCTCAGTCTCTGCAACATGGGTTGCAGCCTTGTGAGACCCTAAGCAGTCATGGCCCAGTTTAGCCACTCCCGGACTCCTGACCCAGGCAGCCTGTCAGATGGTGAGTGTGTGTTGTTGAAGCCATCAAGGTCATGGTGGTGACGATGCAGCAGCAGGTGGTTAATACAAAGGTGAAGAGAAGCAGGAGATGGCGAGTAAGGGAAGGGTTGGGTAGGGCAGACCAGTCTCCTTTTCGGCCAGACTGTTATTTTTAATTTTACTGTGAGTGAGATGAGGATTTTGAGCAGAGGAGTGACATGACCTGATTGTCTATGTAGTAAGAAACACTCTGTGGCTCTGTGACAGGGCCCTGGCTTAGTTACTGGGGAAAGAAATGCTGTGATTCTGGATCTACTGTGAAGGGAGGGTGGAAGGTATTTGGATGATGCCTTGGTTGTGGGGTGTGAGTAACAGGAAAGTTGCAGTTGACTCCAGGATTTTCAGTGTGAGCCACTGGATGAATGGATAGGTTGCCTTCTACTGCTGTGGTGAGGTGGTTTTGAGGGATAGGAGCTGACAGCCCTATGTGGGGCGTAAATGGCCATCCCAGTGGAGATGACAGCCAGGCAGACCCACTGTCAGGACTCTGCAGTTCCAAGGTGAGGTCTGGGCTGCAGAGGATCTGTGGTCCCTAAAGTAGAGACGTCACAAAAAGGCAAGGTGCTGTCAGTGCTTGGGGAAGTATAGCTCTGAGCAAGAAAGTTGATCCTGAGCTCCTTGGATGACCTGGAGGAAGGTGGAACATGCTGGCACCACAGATAGAGTTGGAAAATGGGGGTCTCATGTGCAACCCTTTTGTCCTGCTCAGTTTTGGTGTGAGTGGGTTAGAAGTGTGCTCACTGTGGACCGCAATCCTTGAAAATTCTGGCTTTAGTTTTGCTCACCAATATCACCTCTCACCATGCGTCTCTTCCCAGGAGCACTATTTCAGTGAGAAGCTGGAAGCTCAGAAGCTGGGCAGGGGATGTATCACTCTTAGGCAAAAGAAGGGAGAAAAAACCCAGAAAAGGTCCTCTTTGCCCCAGGTGCTTTGCATGCGTTAAATCTAAGGAGACATGTGTCTTTAAATCTGGATCTTCAAATCAATCACTTGCTGCCAACATGCTTCTGTGTTCAAAGTCAGTTACCATCCGATGCTTCTGAAAATAGACCTGTGCTGACCAATCATGACTCTTATATAAGATTTAGTACTGACTTAAGCCTGCACCAGCCAGGAATGTGATGTGACAGGCTGGATGGGAGCAACTCCTAGTGATGGATTTCCAGCCAAATGAGAGGGGACTGTCTGGGTACACTGAGAGCACACCTCAGCAGGCAGGGCCCTGCTCTGGGGAGAGTTGGTGGCGTGGATGCACAGCGCTTCATGGGGCTCTCACGAGTCCTCCTGAGCAGGCACCAGGAAGCCTGTTAGTCGCATCACAGCTTTGATGTGGGCTGTGGCCAGTGAGAAGCAAGTCCAGCAGCAAGGAACCAGGAGAGACCAGAAAGTCCCTACTGGAGTCCAGCTTGGTGGGTCCATTGGCCCCAGCAAATGCCTGTCCCCAGCCACACCCTGTCTAGTAGCATGCCGGGGTTGTAGGGTGATTCCCTCCTTCCAGGCCATGGGAACATTGACAGGATTGGGAAGGAAGTTAGTCCCATGCTCCTTGCTGATGAGAGGAAGAGACATAGAACATTCTCCAACCCAAATGTGGGAGGAAGCCTGAGCGGGGCACCCTCACAGACTCTGCGGGTGGCGCCTTGGCCAACCTCCTTCTGCAGAGACTTCCCTGTCCTTGTGCCAGGCTTGACACTGACGAAGGCAGGGGCAGAACCACCCCAGGCCATGCTGTGGAATTCTACACCAAACGCCCCAGTCCTGTGGGTCAGCCCTGACCACTGCACCTCCCCAGCAGTGCCCTTCAGGTCTTCTGCCGGCAGGTGCCAGCGGAATGTCTCAAGTGCACCTCAGATCACTGTGCTCTGCCTAATATCCCCACTTCTCCTGTGTTGGTCCTGAATGCCTCTCTTGGGCAGAACACTGATCCGTTCCTGCTCACCTCAGAGGCCTCAATGTGCACAGCTTCATCTTCATCATCTTCACCTTCATCTTCTTCATCTTCATCATCTTCATCGTCATCTCTTCATCTTTATCTTCAGCTTCTTCTTCATCTTCTTCATCTTCATCTTCATCATCTTCATCCTCTTCATCTTCATCTTTATTTTCGTCATCTTCATCTTCATGGTCCACATCCAGCCACCGGGTTTACCAGAGTGTCCGCGAATGGGTCCTACCCTCTCCTGCTTTCTGTAGTTACTGAATGACCCCAAGTGGGTTGGTTGATGTCTCTGTGCCTGAGTTACCTCTTTTTACTGCCGGGGATGATTGATAGTGTGTACCTTCCAGGATTGTTTTATGATATGAATTAGAAATAATGACTGTAGGGCTAGGCGCAGTGGCTCACACCTGTAACCCCAGCACTTTGGGAGGCTGAGGCGGGCAGATCACCTGAGGTCAGGAGTTCGAGACCAGCCTGACCAACATGGAGAA